>NC_084599.1:24482124-24782124 GCF_033807715.1 Cololabis saira
CTTCCTAAATAAAGGTCAAACGTTGCTTTTCTGGTGGCAAAAAAAAATATGATACCGTATGCAAATATAGCCTACCTAAACACAAACAAATAACTTTAAACGAATTGAAAAGTGTGTGACTATTTCATTTTAGAGTGACCTCACAGAAGACGTGTTATGAAGTTGAGCGGCTTGTGTTTCAAGGAGAAAGGGGCAATAGACGAGACTTTATTTGACTTTATTTGGAAAAATCGGACTCATTATCTTAAAAAAATCATTGTTAATGAATGAATACAGTAAAGGCATCCAACCTCCTTATGGAGCCTTATTCCCCACTATGTATTTTCTTCAGTTGGTGGGCTCCAATTTTTATTGATTTGTATTTATAATGCCGACAAACCTCCTCTCCTACTTTCCTCATTCCATAAACAAATGCCCTTAGCATGGTGTTTAATTTACAAACACAATTTTACTCCCCATAGATTTTGTATATGGAACAATACATCTTATAGACCATTTAACCACTGTTTGATCAACTGGGGCATCTTTACAGTCATGTTGAATTTATGCAACATTATGGAATCCCTGTTACACCCAAATATTTTTCTGTGGTTTTTGATGCAGTGCCTTTGGGCATTATCTCCCTTTTTAAAGATCTTAATGTGAACAACATCTTGCCCATATATCTTTAAGTGCAACTGAAACGGCATTGGGGAAAGTTTGTTTCACAGGTAATAATAAAAAAAAACAACAAGATTATTCGCCAACTATCTCAACAAGATATTGTGAGCTCGCCCTCTGCTTTATCCTACTAGTCTGCTTTTGTTGGAAATATTAACTGGGGAAAAGTCTGGCTTTTGTTTTTATTAACCAACAAGGTCAAAGAAATATCCTTTAAGATGCTTCATAGATTTTACCCGACTGATCACTACACACAAAGCTTTAAGAAAGACATTGAGGTGACTTGTGACTCTGTAAATGAAACCTTGGTTCATTTATTTTGATCTTGCCCACACACCAGACAATTCTGGAGAAAACTGACACACTTGATCAGTGATCATATTTATCAGCAGTTTAATTTATGCTGTAAAAATGTTTTGTTTGGTTACACTGAACATGATAATAAACTGAATTCCCAGTTTTATTTGATTAATTTATTAATTATTTTATCAAAATTTTACTTACACAAATCTAATTTTTCAGGTAAGAAGCCAAACTTTTTTTGAACTTTCTGGATATATTAAACAACATATCTCCTCCCTCTGTGATTGTGAGAATAAAAAAGCCGTTAAAACATATGATCTATGTAAGTATTACAATATTTCTACTGAGTAAGATTGTTTGTGTATTAATGTTGTATATGACATCTCATCATTATTGTATACCCTGTGATGGACTGGCGACCAGTCCAGGGTGACCCCCTGCCTCTCGCCTGTGAAGAGCTGTGATAGGCTCCAGCAGAACCCTATGACCCTGCGAAGGATAAAGCAGGTATAGAAAATGGATGGATGGATGTTATGATTATGGTTTATGTTTATGTTGTATTGTATGTATGTACCAATTGTGTCTTATAGATGACCCTACTGCAAAGCAAATTTACCTTTGGGTACAAATAAAAATATTATATGAAGAACTGAACACTGAAATGTGCTCCGTTTTTAGAGGGTTACATTTTCATTGAGCAGAGTCCCTATAGGAGAACCAACACCCTTCCTGCCTCCTCATTAGCATTTTGTCCAACTAGTGGTATAGTGACATTTTTGGTTTAATTGAATTACTAGTAAAACAAAAATAACATTTAAAGGGGACCTATTATAAAAACACATTTTCTCTTGCTTTAACATATATAAAGTGGTCTCCCCTCAGCCTGCCAACTCAGAGAAGGAGGAATACAACTAAATTCTGCAGTGTCTGTACAGCCGCCCGGATGAGCCATCCAGTGTGATGTGGCTTCTACGAGCCATTCAGATTCTGCTCCCGTCGTTACGTAACGAAAATGCGATGTACATAGGTTGGCCTTAACTAGTTAACATGTCAGATATTTTGAAGCCCACTAGTTACAGTAACTTTTTTTTTTTTACCTTGTCTGCACACATATTAATGATTGATACCATGTAGGTAAAAACCAAAGACATATATATGTGCGTTATTGCTATATTTAATATATATATATACATATATACGCCTACATACGCATACACATACATACATAAATATATACATACCAACCCAGTGATTTTTTATTTATTTTTTTTGTGGGGGGGGTTGGGGGTGGGGGGGTGACATCCACTGCCAATCCAGGAAGCAGGAACACACAGAGGCACACGTCAAGCACTGGAAATCTGCAACAAAAACCACAAACAAAACACAAAACCAACAAAACCAATACGTAGCCGACCAAAACACAAGCAGCAATCAACCCAAATCACAGTCTGAGCTAAGCTACCGTTAAGCTAAGTTACAGTAACTTGTATAATGTACTAGTTAACTAGTTTGGCCCAGAAGCCTACTAGTGTATTAAAATGATGACTGCCTTGATACTTGATACTACTACTAGGAGGCATGGCTTCACTAATATACTCTGCTCACACTAGCTGGATACAAGTGTTACTAGTTGCTTGGCAAGTGTGACTAGTTAAACCTTGTGTTGTACTAGTACAACAAAATGCTGAACTAGTACAAAAAATGTTCAACTAGTAAAGTCAAAGTGCAAACTTGTAAAGGAAACTGAGGTCTCCAAGGATATGGAATAAATACTCAAACGGCTTGCCATATAGGAAACCATCAGTGGTGTTTCTCATAATTTACATGTGCTCCATGAGAACAAAAAAAAAGAGAGGGAGTGAGAGAGAGAGTCCTTTGCATGACAAAGAATTGGCCAAATCTGAAACATTTACATGGCTGAGCTGTCAAAGTGAAAGGCATGCCTTGGTTTCCTGGCATTATTTACTGACAAAGACAGGATTAATTCATTTTCATCACTGGATGAACAACGTTGATGAACAATATTAAATTTTTTTGTTTCTTTTAGGAATGAAAAGCAGGCATAATCTGCCTTTTGGAGAGGTTTAACTAGGTTTGTCTACCGCTACAAAAAGGAAAGTGAATGCTGTAATGATTTCACAGTCTTTACTCTTCAATGATCATCTCTTCTTTTCCCATAGCCCAGTAAAAACAAGCACATACCATAAGCAGGCTGCATGCATGCAACCCAACATGGATAAATGTGTTGCAGGCACATTGCAGGAATTGCCTCATCCTGCTGTGAGATTTTTCTCCCGCTGTCCTCAACCTCAGCTGCACAATACTGAGGAGGAAAGGTTGCATGGTGTGGACAGGCATCTTGGGAAACACACTGGCCCAAGCAGCATGTCTTCCTTTCATGCCTCATTCATTCACTTTATCACCTCATTAAATGAATGTGAAGGTGTGGAGCAGAAGCCCTGTCACCCTGAGACAGAAAAGGAGGAGCTGCACTCCATCTTCTCCTCCCCTGGCTCAGCTTGTCCCCTCAGCCTGCAAGCTGCATGCATGGTGAAGGTTGCGCCGGGGGGTTACAAACTACCACATGAGCACATTTGGTCGAGGGAAACACTTCACAAATGATTTCAGTGCAAAACATCTGTGATTGTGGGAAAATATGATAAGGCTCTGTTAAAATAGCCGTTTTTTTCATTGCATATGAAATAATTGCAATCACACATCCCAGTCAAAGACAGAAGGCATGATGCTGTACAGGTTAGCACTTTGAGAATAATGTGGGATTATGGCATTTTCAAAAAAAGTCTAAGAAACTCATGTCACTGTTAGTTTTAAATGCCGTAATCCCACATTATTCTCAAAGTACTAACCTGTAAAGCATCATGTATTCTGTCCTTGACTGATTGCAATATGTAAATTTAAAAAAAAAAGTTTTAGAAACTCGTGTTACTGTTAAATTTACATATTGCAATTAGTCCCATGACCCTGTACAGGATTAAACGGCTATAGAAAATGAATGGATGGATGGATATTGTAATCAGTGTTTGTATGATTTATTTGTTCAATAAAATTGAAATGTGCTCCGCGTGATCTCTTTTCCTCTTTTTCTTCTTTTTGTCATTGTACATTGTATCCTTCCCATTCTTTAAAGGATTAAGCGGATATAGAAAAATGGCTGGATGAAAGAATAGTACCGGTAGTATCTGTAGGAACCTGAGTATATGTGTCGTCTGTGGATCACTGTCATATCACCTTCTACCAAAAGTAAAAAAGGAGCTGCATCATCACAGAGAGGGTATAAATCACACCTACTGCATAGTTTACAAGACAATGCACGCAAAAAAGATTTTAAAATAAAAACCTCAATCATTTAGGGAAATGTGGAGTTTTCTTTTCAAATGTCAGCACCTCACAAGGTCTGAAGAGACAGCTAATGTAGTGTTTATAAACTCTATCATCTTGCTCTGTCTTTGTATTGATTTAATCTAGCCTCACTTTGTCTTGAATCTCTCCTTTTGGACTGGCCTTCATTTTATGGGTTAACAGCCTCAGACTTTCTAGGATTATTGCTCAGATGTGTGCGTGGTTAATGTTTGCTTTATTATATATATATTTTTTTTTTTGTTGAACTGAAAGATGAATGATACTAATGAGAGTTACCTTGCAGTAAGAAGGTTTATATTGATTCCTGACGGGAGCCTTTGTGTGTAATTTGCCAGTCCTATCCCTTCAAGGCTTTTTTCCCCTGGTTTGTCATACAAAAACATTCATGTTAGGTTGATTTGATCCTTAGTGTGAGTTTTAGTGCAGATGGTTGGTAGTCTCCCTGTTCCCCTGTGCTGCACTGGCGACCTGTCCAGGGGTTTAACCTGTTTCTTGTCTGGTGACAGCTGGGGGCCTCAGGATGCAGAGGGAATACAAATGAATGGATGGCTCTGTTTGCGGGAATTCCCTGAACTTCCAGGTACATCTGTGGAAAGCCAGGCACAAAGAAAGCATAGACAGGATTCTATGACAGACATGACACTGATTAAGTCAGATACAGGTGGAAAAAGGGGGCTCGGGGTAGAGGTGGGTTGCAAAATAGCTGGCAAGGAAGGCCTATTAAAATAGCTTAAAGGATATAGCGCATCATGTTGTAGTCTAGCCTGCCTAATCGAATGCAATGGTTTGTGGGGTGTTTTTTTTTTTTCCTTTTTATAAAGGTGAATGTGGTCCAAAATAAATGAATAAAATAAAATGCTACATTGCAGATTTGTTCTTCCACCTCAGTTAAACTGTATGATGCAGTTGGATATGTTTTCTCTGTAAGCCACTTCACAAACAAAAGCGGCAAATTATTTCAAGGCAAAAGTCTGTAGCTCAACAACCAAGAGTGCCAAGTGTTGCTGATGAACTCCCCCCGCAGCTGGTCATACAGAAGCTGCTTGGCACACTGCAAGAGCATGTCAGTACTCATTTCCATGGTTATGCAGATGACACCCAGCTCTACTTGTTTATGAGGGCTAAGGAAACTGAGACTATATCCACATTAATGTGTTTTCATTTTAAATCAGAACTGTTTTATTTGCAGTTAAGCCTGGCTTCTTTAAAGGAGCATGAGGCAGGATTGACGCAGGATTTATGAAAAAAATTCGTATACATTTTAAGTTTTCTAGTAATAATGTCATATGAAGCGTTCCAAACCAAAAAGAATGAGCCCTCTAGTGTATCTCTCCGTTGCCTTGAACAGGCTGTGTGCTGCAAAATGTGCTGCAATTGTGGGGCCGAATTTCCCGCGCTGGGCTGCGGATGTGACGTCACATGACGCTGCATGTTCGTTCTCCCCGTTCTCCAGTGCCGGCTTCACTGTTGGCTGCAGTACCCCCGACGGCCGTCGTGGCGAAGGGTGGCGCTAATAAGTCTCATTTCTTAAAAGGAGCCTCATGCTCCTTTAAGACTTTGGAATTTGATTGCTGAAAACTGAAAAATGCAACTTCTGTGGTCTAAAGTAGTCAACACAACCCAAACACATGGAAACAAAGACAAAGTTGCACCAATTCACTTTAGGATTTTGCTCCTCTGGGTCACTATATTCCAACTTGATTCACCAGTAGATAACACATAGAGGTGCCTTAATCACGGTGTAAACAACAATCTGGACACAAAACATTAAGAGTTGCTAACTTTGTTGTCCTTGGTATCAAGTGTTATGCAGCCAAAGTCTACATTTATTAGTCCTGAAACTCCCATAATAAGAGCCACCTGCAACAAAAGATTATTTCCAGCGGTTTTCAGCCTATTTTCATCTACGCACTCATGCCCTGTGAGCATGGACATCCGTGTGATATATGTTTACACTGGTGTAATATGGATTGAGGTCTTTTCAGACATGTAGTATACATTTGGATTGGTTTTGGTTTAAAACTGTGTTTTCAGATGAAAACAGTCTCATGCAGATGTAGCCAAAGGAGCTAGTAAAACTGCTGGCTGGTCTTGGAAACATTCAGGCATGGATGACCTCTAATTTTCTACTTCTAGACTCAAAAAAAACAAGGTAATCATTTTGGCCCTAAATCCATTCCTCCATCCATTATCTACACAGGCCTCTTCTTATTCAGGGTCACGGGGTCTGCTGGAACCCATCCCAGCTCTGTTTGAGCTCTCTTTTGGCCCTAAAATTATCAGAGATTTCCCATCTAACTACATCGGCACTCTGGGTGACATTACTTTGACCTCTAATGCTAGCGGATTTGTCTTTTAATTCTCTTATTAGAAAGGTCGGCGGTGCAGCCTTTTTTCCGTTGCATAACATCACCATAACCCTGAACAGTGAAAAAGTGCTTATTTAATCCTTAAGTTGTTTCATAATTCATCAGCCATGAGAACTGACTAGTGCCACCAAAAAAGATCATGTTTCTTCATGTGTTTATCTTTCTTACTTTGCCTTCATGTGAAATTTTAAAATAGAATTTAAAATTCTTCTTGTACCAAACAAATGCCTTGAGGGCATTTACAGTAGCTCCATCTTAGCTTGAGATGTATTCTTCATCGACCCACAAAACCTCTCAACCCTCAGAATGTAAAGCTTATATCTGTTTTAAACACTGATACTGAACCCACTTTTATTTTTTTTTGTCAT
Organism: Cololabis saira; assembly: GCF_033807715.1. NCBI lineage: Eukaryota > Metazoa > Chordata > Actinopteri > Beloniformes > Belonidae > Cololabis > Cololabis saira. The sequence continues at coordinate 24,489,206 of NC_084599.1, forward strand.
GTGTGCAACTGTATTTCAAAGCTTTGCTGTATTTGAATGCCTTCTGATTCACACCAGTGTCTTTATTTGCTGATTTTGTTGTTTGTATGACTATGGTGTGAAATTATAAGCGTATGTTTAGTTCTGTTTCTGAAGCACTTTAGCTTAAAAGGTCTTTTTTTCCCAACCTAAGTTAAAGTGTAGCCGATACTTAATATCAGTGGTTCCTAAATTCGGACCCACCCTCACCCCTTAGTGACAAGCCGAAACCCAAAACTAGGAAAATGTTCTCAAATGTATCTAATGATAAAAACTTTAAACCTCAGTTTGTACAGAATCAACAATGGTTTCATGCACAAACATGAAATAAAAAAGTACACCTGAGAAGTAGTGCCAAAAGAACTCAAAAATATATAGCTTGAGCTGAATACCAGTGAATACAAAATGAGCACCGTACAAACAGAAATATTCTCACTTAATCTTGCTTTGAACGTAAGGCTGACGTAACTGCAAACATTTCGAAAACAAGCATTTTTAACAGGCGAGGCTGGTGTTTTCCTGCAAAATACATCAAATAAAAGTGCAAAAAACTGAGAAGTACTCAAAAATATGCAGCTTTATCTGAGAGTTTTATCTTTGTCTGAGACAAAGTCCTGTGAGCCACTGAAAACGGATCCACAACCCACTTTTGGGTCCCGACCCACCAGCTGAGACCCCTGCTGTATATCTGCAGTTTTGTCATCAAAATGCAGGAGTGTGTCAGACATAAGTTTGTAAAAAGAAAAGCTGAGAATTAAGAATTACATTAGTAAAAGGAATATAAAAACAGCCCCAGGTTTATTATCAGATGGTGAGGAGGGTAACCTTTCCCCTGGGACCAAAACAATGTGAATCAAAGCAGTTTTGAATGTGAACAGAATACATGTTTGCTACAAAATGGCAATTTAGCATATTAACACCTGGGGTAATCGACCAATTTTAAATTAGATTGCTAATTTAAGCCTCTTTAAACAATTTCCCCCCAACATTAATAAAGTATTCTGATTCTGATAGCACTTCAAAATATAATTCCTCCTAAGTGACGATGTGCATATGTGCCCTGCAGAAGAAACAAATTAATTTTTTACTTTGCACGTATACAAAAATACATACACAAAATGTATAAAAAGGGCTATTTGCACAGGCATGTCCTCCCAGTCGTTGGCAACTTGTTAGAAGTCTGTGTAAGTCGACCACAGAATGTCACACTAACTGTTAATAGATGCAAAAGGATGAGAGTTCACGGCCTCTACTTTCTATTTTGTCATAAATACACCAGTACTGGTCCATTTCTACAGAAAGAGGCTATGAACTGTCCCCCGAAAGAGGTTCGCTCATACATCTCTGTAACAGCCCCTTTCTGGTTTAACTTATTCATCTTTTTATCTTCTTACAATCCATTTTGTGTAGATTCTACCTGCATAGTGGATTTTTTGGGATGTTTTTATGAAAGCTTCTATTGCGAAAGTCCCAGGATGCACTTCAACATTTGTTTTTAGCTGTCTGATATTTGAGCTTTCAAAATGCAGGATTTCCATCTTTTTTATTTTTATTTATTTATTTATTTATTTTATCCCAATTTTTTCCCCATTTTATCACCCAATTCTCCTACCTAAGTGACAGTCCTGGGCATTGCTCCCTCTACCAACCCCGGGAGGCCCTGCACTGAGCTCAGGTCTCCTCCTTACTTCAGGAGTGAGCAGGACGCTTCTTTTCACCAGACAGGGTGGGGCTTCTCTGGCCAGACGTAGCGCGTGGAAGGATCACGTTATTCCGGCCAGATCCTCCCCACCCCATGTGGTGCCCCGGCTGGCCAGAGGGGGCATGTATAGCCCAGGACTGCTGCATGTTTTTGTGAGCGTGCATGCTTTGAATCAGGGGATAGTGTCAGGGGATAAGCAGCACTACTATGGAAGCAACTTCAACCTGATCAAGATATCTTTGAATAATTCATCACGAGCAATCATGTTTGACATGTGTAGAGAGAATAAATGTCGTGCTCCTGTACATTTTATAGATTTTGAATTTATTATGTTGATCAGACAGAGAAACTGACATGTTTGACTGAAGGTTGTTCTTGCTGCTACAGTGTGCAGCGAGTAATTGCCATTGGCTTTGGTAACCTATTTTGATCTCCTATGTCTTTTTACCTTCATTTAAACACTTTGATTCAATTCTGTGAGCTCAGTGATTTTCACTGATGATCACATCTAATCAAATGTTAATTTTTATGTTAAATTTTTTGCCTGAAACAAATTGTTTCATTTTGTTTTGCTTTAATCATGGAAACACAACATCTATCATCTAACAACATCAGTGTAGTTAATGAAATTGTTTACTTGCGTGCCCCCAAATGGGCAGTTTATAATTTGCATTTCCTAAGCATTCATTTATTTTGTTAACAATCAGCACATGAATTCAGCTGATTCCCAAAGGGGAAGTTTTAAAAAGACGGCCACAATAAATCTGTACGAGCTCCACAAGTGCCGTGTTGTAAGTAACTCAGTTGACCTCTGACCAGTGGCGTGTGGTGCTAAAGATTTTGGGGGGGTCGCAATTTACCTTGGCATACATAGGGGTGTAACGGTACACAGAAGTCACGGTTAGGTACAAGCTTGGTACAATTGGGAAAAAAGTAAGGTAGAAAATAATATTTTGGTCCTTTAATTTTGAAAAATGAAACCATCCAACAATGGCTTATTGGCCATAGGTTTGAGTGAAGCACTTCACTTATGCTGCAGTGGAAAAAGAAAACTGAACATAAAGTAGGGGTTTAACATTTCAACAAATACACATTTATTTTGTGTTGTTTTTTTTCAGTTTATTTTTACATAGAGAGAAGAAAAACATTAACATTTCCATTGTTCTGTCTGGAATTTATATTATTTGTAAAGATAACGTTCCTTTCTTTCAGATATCTGATCAACAAATATTATTTCAAAAGCAAGTGTTATTTAACGTATACAAAACAAAAATTAAATCTGCTTTGTGTAGTTCAGTTTGATTTTCTAAAAAAGACGAGGAATGAATTGTCCAATAACATTAGATTAAAAAAACAGTACGTCGCAATATTGATCGCGGATTCGTTGCTGATAATTATGAGTTTCTGGGACGCACACGACTGCATCCCTTTATACGAATCTAATTCAAACCAATTAAAAGAGATCCTCAGGCCACATGCTTATGAAATGTTCGAGAGCTTATACTGGATTCTGTTTTACAGGTGCCCCTTACTTCCGGAAGTAAATAAAATAAAATAAACATTTTGGAACCAAATAAATATTTAAACAACATTTAATTACTATTGACAGTCACCCACAGACTGAAATAACACATTTTACTAATTATTTGCATCTTACATGTTTTTTATTTTATTTATTTATTTTTTTTATCCCTTTATTTGATGGGGGCGGCGCCCTAGCGCCCTCTACTGACCAGCCGCAACTGCCTCTGACCTCTGTGTGAAATGAAAATTAATAAAATTACAGAGCTTTTTATCAAAGAGTTGGTCATTTCTACAGTTTTTCCCCACCTGATTCGTTCTGGTGGGAATATCATTTGATTTAAAGAAAATAAGTTTACTTCCCTTTTGTTAACCCTGGAAGCTGCTACACGTCCATCAGCTCTGGTTACAGCTGGCTTAATAGTTAGACCTGTCCCAAGTAGCAAACACAATTTCTTTTTTTCATTTTCCTTTTTTTTTAATTGTCAATGCAATAACAGTTGTCCTCTGTATGCTCTGCTTCAATTTCAGGAAGAAGTATATAATTTTGAGGATGTTATGTCTGAGTTCAAAATACTTATTAAACCTATTAAACTGTGAATAATGTTATATGATGAGGAAATATGTCCAATTAAACATCGGACAGGTTTTGTTAAAGTTGTAACTGCCTCAGGCAAGAAAAATGGCTGATGGTACTAAAAAAAAAATTAAAAATAGACCTAAAATAATGGCATCAAGAAGAATATGCATTTAGATAAGAAAACTCCTCATTTCAGAATTAATGTGTTTAGTCCAACTGCAAAAATGTGACTGCTCCAGTAGCGAAGAAAATTACAGCCTTTGACTGTCATAACTTTAACATGAAACGTGGAATACATGCAGGAAGAGTATTTTCCAAAATGTGATTTGAGGAGAAAAGAAAAAGCTGAAATTCCTTCCTTGAAGAAACAGCAATAATGAAGGATGACTTGCAATACAAATTCACGACGACAACAACAAACATGACGGGTACGTGAGAAATGGCAATCATGTGTCTCCAGACATGCTTACCAATACTGATGAGCTCCCCGTGATCATTTAATTAATGCGGCATTCACAGAATATCATCATAATTACCACCTGTTAGTCGCTCTTCCCATTGTAATTCAGGAGAGGCCGTCTGTGATTGTGATTTGGTGCATTTAAACACATCAAACAAGAAAAATCCCATCAAATCTTCAAAATAAAAATTGTTCATTGAACGCCTCCTTGAAATAATAGTTGTTTGTTTATTTCTTTGTTAATCTGCAAATGAAACAACTTCTAACTACTATGCCATGCCAAACTTTATTATACCATACTTTAGACTTTTTCCAATATTGACTTTTGTTGTAAGCACTACAATTGAAAGTATAAACAGTATCACTGGCCAGTAGTAGCTACACTTGGGGCCTGTTTCACAAAGCAGGTTCAACAAACTGCAAGTCTAAAAATAGCTCGGAGTCAACAAACTCTGGGTTTTTGGTTTTAGGAAAGATGTTCAGAGTTTGTTAAGTCAACTGTGAGTCTGTTGACTCTGAGTTACAGCAACAATAAAAAGCCATCACCAGTGGAGCTCCAACACCGTGCTTCACCATGGCAATGCATGGTAAGCGGAAGTGATCTTCCTATTTTATTTCGCTAGAATGGGACATATTAGTGCAATCGTGTCATAAATATATGCAATTATTCAGACAAAAAAGTGCAACACTGCTGTCGCAGCGAAAGAAAGAACGTTGACGTTTGAGAAAATTGCAAAGAAAGTGAATGTGTAGATGGATCAAAATGTTTAAAAATTTTGGATGAATAAAAAAAAATCAAAAGATAAAATCATCCAAGCTGGGACACATGAGCGCATCCAGTAACACTGACAAATGCTAAAGGGAAATGTCTTTACTCACACAAGTCTGAGCAGGAAACTAATTATTTTGAGCAATTAACGTTATCAACTTTTAAATCATGTTAATTAGGCTACTTGATGACTTTGTGGCAACTGGAAAAAGAATAAAACTGGAACATTTTATGTGTGAGTTGAAGGGGGAGGTAATGGGTGGGTCACTGTTCTTTCAGGTCTGCATCATTCACTCTCCAATTTAACAGAATAGAGTTCAGTATCCATGGCATTATTAATAAAACTGACATTTGCAAGTAGATATCAGCACATATAATCAATAACCCAAGGTATTTTGTGTGAAGTATGAACATAATGATATTTTTGATGCGTGACATGAAATGACAATATAGGCCGACTGTGATGCAATGCTCTTTAAAAACCATCAGGGTGTCACGAGTACACATTTGATCGCTCATTTATATACTTTTCTGACACAAATATGTGACATGTCATCATTCAGACGTCTCTAAAATGCACGTTATGTGATCAGTTGTCTGATCATTTTAGCTTCATGAAGGGGAAGAGACAGAAAGTTACACGGTATGTGTTGAAGAAAACCAGCTCTTGACCAGGTTTTCTTCACAGAGTCGGTTACCACGGTTATAGACTCCAAGTATGATTTTTTTTTTTTTGCTTTCTTTGTAAAACGGAAAACTCAGGGTTTCCCTCAGTTCATTTTTGACATACTCGAACCTCCACCTGCTTTGTGAAACGGACCCCTGGCCTACTAAACAAAGCAGTCAGTGACTGGGATCTTCATCTGTGTGATCACAGTGCAGCATTAAAAAGGTGGACAACAAGTATTTTTTCCACAACTGCAGCACATTACAAGGCCCCCTCTCTTTGTCAATAGATATCTGAAAATAAAACACTCTGGATTACTGGGCTGAGGTATTTGTACAAACTATATCCAAAGGAAAATAAAAAAGCAATATATCCCCCTTATGCACCATATTATAGACAGGTATAGATGACGTAAAGCGCATTACTGTCTGAAAATTGACTTCTTCCCATTTGCGTTTGACTAGTTTTGCCTGACGCGAGGACCCAGATGTGTGGCACAAAAAGTTGAGAAGAAAAACTGAATTTGACAAAAGATAATGAAAATGAGGAGTGGGAATGAATTAGGGAGCTGAGTTTTTCAATAGAATAAAATACAGTTGTGATTTTATCGTGACACACATTCAAACCAATAGAATCCATTTCTAATTAGTCCATTCAGATTTTTTAAGCAATTATTCCCATTCGAATGATTCACATTCAGATATGAATAATTTAAATTCCCTTCTTAATGCCAAAAGATTTATCCCATATTTTTAGATATCTGTTGACAAAATAAAAGTGTCATGAAATGAATAAAGATTTTATTAATTAATTTTGTATTTATGTCATTGTCATATTAATTTATTTAATTGAACATTTAATAATTTAAGTGATTACTTATTCCATTTTGAATGAAACAGCTTTCCATACTTATCTGGGCCAGAATCTGCACAAGACAGCACTCACAAGTCTCTGCCGTAATACTTGAAATTCTAGCTTCTTCCTCACTATAAGAAACCAGATCATCTCATTAAAAAGTCTCACAAAATAAATAATGGTCTTTTATCTGAGGAAGGGAGATTTATGAATCACTTGAAAAGCCGCATTTTAAGTTTCACCTTCATTTAGGACACATAGAAGACCAGTTTTGACACTTCACATACCTTCCCATGCCCATCTTCAAATAAATAAATAAATAATCAGCTGGGAAAATGTGTTGGTGAGATATTAGATAACATTTTTAGCTCTCAACAAACTGCTAAATATAACATACAACACTGCACAACATCTGTACAACATACTGATTAAACAACAAAGTGTGCTCCCTCAGATCTGCTACAAAGCTGTTCATGCCCACAGCCATGATCTCTGATAATGGTCTTCTACACCCACTATTTATTTGCATTTACTCGCATACTGCAGCATTCACATTTATTTTAGGGATTTCTAAGTAAAAATTATTTTAATTCAATTTATTTCAGGTCCAAAAAGATCAGTGGAATCTATAAATCTTTATAAGTATCTTTATAAGTATCTATATTCGGGTTATTTTCAAGACTGAAATCTCCACTTCAGTGGAACTTACAAGATACCAGACTTTCAAGATTTATTCCTGGCTGTACTCTGAGGATTTTTACTGAGGGATTTGTTCATACATCATTCATGGTCTGATTTATGGCACTATCTAATCCTAAAAGAAAAAAAAAAGCAAGAAGAAAAAGAAAAAGAAAAGAAAAAAGTAAAATTGATTTTTTTCTTTTTCTTTTGGTCATTGAAATTACTTTTCTGATTTATGAAGTAATAAAAAGAGACATCCAAATCCCCACTGTAAAAACCTTCAACTCTAATATAACAACAACAAGAACAGAGTTTTATCTGGCTTATTGAATTGCCACATTTCTGATTTGAATATGAACACATGTTTCGATGGATAAGACCAGAAAAACCTAATTACAAAAAATAATTTATAAAATCCTTTAATTTCGGTTAAAAAATGCAGAATTTTGATTATAATAAAGACCTTCATCCCCTCTCTTTCCCCTCTTCCTTTTCCGGAGTTTGATTCAAGTAATTTATTCTCTTTTACCATAACAGGTCATCCCTTGATGAGGTTGCTGCCCTTTTGACCGGGACATATCAGATCTATCTTGGCTTGAAATAAAAAAAATGTATGAACACACCTGAAAAGCCTCTTTAATGTTCTCTTTTTTCTAAATAGGCCACATTTAAGTCAACAAATGGAGCTAAGATTAAAGAAAATGGTGAAAAAATTATATGTGCAAACCAAACTCACTAGCCATAGCCATCACTAGAAATAATTGCTTTCTTCTCACTGCCTTTGCGTAACATGAAAAATGCTCGTTCATGAAATCCTCAAATCTTGGAGCAGATTGACACACAAGTAACTGCCTTTCTGAAAGCGTACTCCAGATCCATGACTGCCACATAAAACTTGGATTTATTCGTAAGAATGTGTGTATAAATCCCTGCCCAGGGACAATATAAGAATGTGTCAAGGTGCATCCTCAACCTGCAGATCTACCTCGGACGTGGCCCAGGTAACCAGAGAAAGAGACTGAGAGAGACAGACAGACAGGCAGACAGACAGAGAGGGAGATGATGCTGCGATTGAGGCTTCAGCCGTAGTGGAGCAAAGAAAAATGATTCTGTTTTGCTCTGTTTGTACAGATGTGACAGGAACCTGTAGTGAGCTTTGAAAGCTGACTTATACAGTTAATGCCATGTCTTCTGTCCAACAAAGCATCCAAAAGGTAAAGCAAAAATGCACTGATATAATTTTAGATGCAAAGAAAAATGAAATAAGAGAAAATGAATGCATGTACAAAAATGCTCTTTGCTTCAACCGTGTTGCGTCCATAATTGGAGAGACCTATTTGACATACCTGATAGAAACAGATGCCTCTGCAGGAGTCAAGAGACTATTCAGGAGTTAAGCTTTAACTTCATATACTCCAGTGGCACATGTCATTTTGGCCCCTTAGTGGTTTCATTGCTTTTGATACAAATTTCGAGAAATTGTGCGTGGGAATAACATTTATAGCGTAGTGATTTCCGTTACTGTAGGTTATTTAAAGTTTGTTTGCTCTTTTTAGAGTTCGACGCTCTAATGAATCAATATGTACAATTTTTTTAAGATTTAATCCAATTTTTTATTTATTTAGTAAATTGGAAGCACATTTTTTTCAAGTTTGCATGTGGCGCTTCACTTGCCACTCCTTAACTATATGAATCTGCCATCACTTAGGATAAATGTGCTATATTTCTGATTTATTCTCATGTTTAAAACTCTGTTTTAAAAAGGTATCAGCAAACCACAAAAACAATTAAAATTGTAAAGTCTGATAATGATGAGAAAATATTCGTGACCACCGAGATCAACACATAATTGAAGGCAGGAGCAGACTTGTAACTCGTGCATACGAGAGACCAAGCAGGCTGGCGAAAAGGAATCTGGCAAGATTTGTTTTGATGACAAAGATAAGTTGTTTACCCATACAGAGGAAAAACTATTTGGAACAAATTATAATAAACTAGGCGCATAAAAGAGGTGAACTTAGGCAAACTGAATTTAGGTATTTAACATGGCAAAAATAGGCATAACTGAACAGATCGACAAACAGAGACAAACTGACCAAACAATTGGACACAAGAGAGAGAGAGTTTTATCATTGTCGTATTATGCATTAAGTATTCCAGCAGCAAGTTCGTAGAGCTTTACTTCAACTTTTATTACAGTAATACTGGACATCTCATGGTAAAGTTACAGAAAATCAACCTCAAAACATGACTACTTCCTGTGTCAGCCCTGAATGCCTTTCAAAATAAGCTAACACTGCAGTACCAACTCAGATTCCACCACAATAATGGCTGATCAGAACATTTACAACACATAAGGAGTTAACAGAAAATACAGTGAAAATGTATCAAATTAAGGTTTTTTTCTGCACTATAAGGCGCACCTAAAAGCCTTTTCTCAAAAACCGGCAGTGCGCCTTATAATGCCGTATATATGATCATCACGGTAATTTCTGTTACTTTAGTCAGGGGGATTTTGGGTACTGTAGTCGGTGTCGCTGAAGTAACGGCGCTAAAAACGACAGCAGTGACCCTGACTCGCATAATGGCGACTGTGATGTGACGGAGCCGGGACCATTGCCGGGATGCCACACTCACCCAGCTGTTCCATTCCGACACAGAATAAGATTTCAAAGGAATCTGGGATGGGGAATGAACTGGTAAAGTTCCCCTCCGCGTTTGTTTTGGGAGTGAACGAAGTTTTCGAAAGCTGGTTTTTATATGGTTAATAAAGTTTGACTTATGGTACTTTTTTTCTCTTTTTTTTTGCATTTCCTGTAACGCAGCTCCATCAGGTGGATAGCAACTCCACCCCAGCCACTATAGTACGGTATCTTACCGTATATTCCGTGCGCCTTATAATGCGTTGTGCCTCATAGGGTATATGAAGAAAGTTTTAAAATAGGCCATTTATTGAATATATATGGTGCGCCTTATGGTGGTACAAAACAAAAGCTGTAAACAAAGTACTGCATCAAACTACAAATCTAAGATCCAAACAACGTAATCCAAATAATTACACTCAAACTGGCTTCCAGGAGGTACTGAACCTTGGTAGGGCTTTATTGGCCACTTCTTGCATTCAAGAGCTCTGCTCCCATGAGTTCATCTTTTACTTCTGCTCAGAGAATCCAGCAACCCCCAGCTCTGTTGATCCCACAAAAAGGAAATAATAATAATATTTAGAACATTGAGCCAAACTGAATTAAATACAAACTAATGCCCCATTCACACAGGATTAAAATTATCTGGGGACAATCAGTAATTTGTTATAATTACGGAGGACGTCTTTAATCCTGTCCGAGTTCGCCATGTTTGTGATTTGTAAAGTAAAAATTCTACCATGAATTGCCTACCCTATTTCAGCCAAGACCAAGGTCATGAGATCATTTTAATCCCGTCCGAATGCACATGTCAGTAATTCGGTGATGCGCAGGTAGGAGTCTCATAAAAACACAAATCCTCTCGTTGCCTGTTATGCCTCCTTCAGCGTTATTTGGAAATTTTGAAAAATGTAGCATCCATCCACCATATATAATGACCTGGGGTCTCATTTATAAAAGAGTGCGTAGGATCCACACTAAAAGTGCAGGTAAAGCCGAAAATGGCGGGCGCAAAAAAAAATCCAGATTTATAAAACCGCGTGCACGCACACTTGCACGCAATGTTCGCTTTATAAATCACAGTCCAGCTGGAAGGTTGCGCAGGTGAATTCGCCTCATATCCCGCCCTCTACACGCCCACTTTTTACAATATATATATATATATACTCTACGGTTGTAAGCGGTGGGTGTGGGGAGGTTGCCGGCGTGTCCTGGCACTGCGGCTGCAGCAGCAGCACCAGAGTCCTGACTGACGCTGTGCTTCAAACACAGAGGGACACGATCAGCGCTATTTTATTATAAGTCTGATATATGTTGTGATATGTGATGACATTATTAAGAGTATGACATGAATATAGCTTCATTTCACCACCTCACCGCCTGCATCGCCAGTTCCCCATATCTTAAGTAAGTTCCTACGGGAGGGTCAGGGTTGCCGTAGGGATACGCAGATTTTTCGGTTAGTTTTTTCTTTTTAAATCCCAACCTTTGCGTAGAAGGTGGCTTGCACATCTTTCAGCCCTGTTTTGTGCGCAAGCAAGCTTTATAAATGAGGCCCCTGATATTTTAGCTGATATACATACATAAATGACACATGGAGACTTATGGAACAAGAAACCCATTTCAGCAGAGGAGCGATAATTAGATGATGACACCTGTGGCTGCATCATGCAGTAAGAAACTGTCATTCATCAAGCTCAAAGCCTCTCTGACGGCACAAAACTTAAGGGCTTCAATGAAAATTCCGGTTGCATTACCATCAACTGTTAACTGTTACCATGGCAACTTAAACACATAGGCCAATATATGGCATTTTCCAATGTTGCCACTTGTCAAAATGTGGCATGTAGTCACTGAAAACTAACTCCTGAGTTTCTGATAAGATGCTTTTAACTCAATCCATCCATCCATCCATCCATCCATCCATCCATCCATCCATCCATCCATCCATCCATCCATCCATCCATCCATCCATCTTCTTTCGCTTATCCGGAACCAGGTCGCGGTGGCAGCAGTCTTAGCAGATGCCCAGACTTCCTTCACCCCAGACACTTCCTCCAGCTCTTCCGTGAGGAGTCAGAGGCGTTCCCAGGTCAGTCAGGAGACATAGTCTCACCAGCCTGGTGTCCTGGGTCCTCCCCGGCGTCTCCTCCTTTTAACTCAATCTTTAAAGGGGACCTATTATGAAAAACACGTTTTCTCTTTCTTTAACAGGTGGTCTCCCCTCAGCCTGCCAACTCAGAGAAGGAGGAAAGCAGCCTAATTCTGCAGTGTCTGTACAGCTGCCCGGATGAGCCATCCAGTGTGATGTGCGCAATTTACATCGGTTGGCCTCCGATGCGTGAAACCACGCTCACAACTAACTCCGCCGGCTGGAGCTTCCGCCATTTTTTCGTAGCGGTGTATCGTGTCATTCAGGCAGCCAATCAGCACAGTGCCTCATTATCATAGCCTCCACTCAGAATCCCGCATAGAGAATGAGGTTAGAGAATGGGAAGATAGAGACATGGCTCAGAGGCTGAATTTCTAATTTATTTAGCAAAAACAATCAAAAGCTTGTTTTTAAGACATTCAAGGCCTGTTTAAAATAGGTATTAGATGCCATAATAAGTCCCCTTTAAAGTTAAATTAAAGGTAATTGTTTCATAAAATTAGTCAAAGCATAAACTAATGTACTTTAATCGATAAACCATAATTAATGTAAACCTAAAATGGTACGTAGGGTGTGGTCGCAAATGCAGCAGTCACAGTGTAACTTTGTGAGTAACCCGACAGTTTACTCACAAATTTAATCTGCTCCGCTTATGTGAATAAGTCCCATTGTCTCAAAAATCAGACTGAATAAATTAAAGAAATTGAGTGTTAACCCCCCACCCCCCACCTTGGTTTAATATGATTTGCATTTGTGAATGTGAAACTTGATAAACAACAGTAACTCAGTAACAATAGGATCATCATCCACCCACCGCACAATATCCTGAAATTACAAGATCTGAAGCATAAAGAAGTGACTGTATAAAATTCTAATCACTACATTTATATATTATAAAGTATGATACGCAAAAATCCGTGTTGGGAAAGATGTGTATGATAGTTTGTTTTCCCAGGGGTAAAGCTCTCAGATCTAACTATCTCAATTTCTCAGACTGATCACTCTCTTGGAGCTTGACATTCATTTAAAGACTATCTATGAAATACAAACAAAAATCTAAGTGAAATTCTTCAACGATTAGGCCTTCTCTACCATCAATGGTCATGTATTAGCTTTCTTATCTGACATTCAGTGACACTCAAAGACACATGAAACGATTAGTTAACCTCATTTGAGCTGGTTTCTGCTGACAGTTTCCCTCTGCACTGACAGGATTTCACCTCGCAGTCAAACGTCCATGTTTTTGCACAGGTTGCCTCACAAATCCGTGTTCACTCCAATGTTATTTCTCAATGAGTGGCAAGCCACATAAAGCCCCGACCTCCCTCAGGAGATAGAGAGCATTTCATTTCACACTGACACATTCACCTCTATCCTCACCGTCCCGCTGAGGGTTGCTGGGTTGTCAACCGTAGGGGGGGATGAAAGAGGAGCTCGAGCTCTTGCTGGAATCAAAACAACGTGAAAAACATTTGTGGCCACCAGGTAAAGTTGGTAGCAATTTTGCCATCATCTTTCCTATTGTAAAAGTTATTCACGTTGTTCTGTTTCTGTGACCCTCTTTGACTGCTCGCTTAGTTTTGCTTCAAATTAGCCTGAGGAATTATCTCACCTTCAAGTAGAGAGTGGACCCAGAGTTTAGAAAAATACAAGTTTGGCTGTTTATGTCAAGGACTTAAAAAATGTCTTAATGTCTTATTTAATTCCCTTTATGTTTAAACAGAATGGGTGAACAACACACTGTACTGTAGCTTTGTTTGTTATTGGTCAAGTCAGGGTCATTCTTCCAATAAAGCACACGCGGGGGCTGGCAGCAGTCAAATAAATTGGATTTTGTATGCTTGTCATGAATATAAGGCTCATCCAATCTGGAAGCTGCTCTGCACTCTTTAGAGCCTCCGTGATACCCCCAGGCTTTTCATCACCAGCAAGGCTTAGAAATATCACTTCTCATTATTTCTTACTGAATCTTTCAATCTAGCCAGTTTGAGGTAAAGCACCACGCAGTCCCTATTCCCCCAAGGATTGAATTTGCAAGGTACACTGATCATGGACGGAGAAAAAAACACAAAAACAATTGCAGTTGTTTCCCACAGTATTTATTCACATAATTGGTTCTTTCCTTTTTCATTCCAACATCTATTAATGCGCAGGAATCTGATAATCATTCGTACAAAATGAGTTTACCTCTTGTTCTGTTGTGGATATATTTTCTCCTCATGAGATCACATTTTTGATTGTTTGTTAACTTCTACTTAGTTTGATTCACAGAAATATTTGACTCATCTATCGAAACATTTTGTTGAGTTAATTTTCAAGAGGAAAGCTTCTTTGTGAAAAATCAGAAGATTATCCCCTCATTTGATACTATGTTTAGTCATATTCATTTTCAGAAAGCAGTTTTGTTCTTCTGCTTATTTTCAAATGTGTTCAAGCGTGTCCAAAAAAATGACATGGTCTTGTTTTTGAAGAACACATGTAAAATGATAATGTACACAAAGCTAGCGATGTGGTATGCAGAGCGATGTGCTCTTTGGTATGCATATGACAGCTCTTGTAGTTAGAGCAGAGGCTCTGAAGGTGTGGTGGGTAATCTTTCTCTGCGCCAGAAGGTCAGACAGATTAAACCCTGCAATGAAGATGCCAGTTTTCTATGACAGCTATCTGCAGGGGAGCTGAACAGCTCCAAACACCCAACTCGCAAAGAGTTGTGAAATTAACTTTGAGTTCTCTGGTGTGAAGGTCGAGTTTTTTACACCAAAAAGAATAGTGACCCAAAGCTCTCCAACTGTAATAAATGTCGTTTTTTGAGTTCTGCTTTTATTGGATTGAAACTAAAGCATGAAAGGTTCACTGTATAACCAGCAATGGCGCCTTTCCATTGCTATGTTAACCCTGAGCTCTGTTACACAAGAGCAATCTTTTTTGGTCTGTTTTTTGAATGTGAAAAATATTCCCTTTGGGGATAATATTTGCTCTCCCTCATTTCACTCTGCGCAAACCGCACTTACACTGAGCCACTCTTATCTTTGTCATTTTTCACTGGAATCATCACAGAGAGAACTAATGTTCATTGACTCAAAATCAATATTAGTTTTGTTCTAATGATTTTAAAAGGACACATTAGATGGTTTTCATTGTGTTACCCTTATCTATGTAATACTGTCATTCAAGTGCTTGGGATGATGTCTCTCTCTTAAAAACGGGGGATCGATATTAAGTGACGGCCTGAGTTGTTGAGAATGTTTTGAACAGTCACATCTGAGGCAGATTCATTCCCCCAAAATGATATGTACATTTAAACTATGTTATTGTCCGTCCATCCATCTATCTATCATCTCCACTCCCTTATTCCTGCTTAGGGTCACAGGGGTCTGCTGGAGCTGATTCAGCTCTCTTTGTCTGAAAGGGGCTGTTATAGCGCAAGTTTTCTATCTCTCCTGAATTTTTCTCAGTGCAGGATTTCAGTAGTTATGTAATCACAGTCGGTCGTTGGCTTTTCAGTTCTTTTTTTTTTTTTTAAGGGTAAACAGCAATTGCTCAAAAAGTACATTTTCGGGGATTACTTTTTCCAGTGACAGAGGAACAACAAAGACAAAATAGCACATGTTTTTTACATTGACATCACTCAGAAAGCGTTTCCAGTTTGTTCAAACTGTAAAGAGAGTATAGTGTCACACTTAAAAATATGATATCGCCCCTTCAGTTTACCCATGCAACCTTCAGTCAAAAATATATTAAAAATGGATACAGACCTATCAAGGTAGAAATGACGAGAGAGAGAGAGAGAGAGAGAGAGAGAGAGAGAGAGAGAGAGAGAGAGAGAGAGAGAGAGAGAGAGAGAGAGAGAGAGAGAGAGAGAGAGAGAGAGAGAGAGAGAGAGAGAGAGAGAGAGAGAGAGAGAGAGAGAGAGAGAGAGAGAGAGAAGAGCAAAAAAATGAAATCTGTCCAGATTAAAAGTTTCTCTGTGAAAAAATCAACCACCTCTAGACTTGCTGCATGAAATATTAACTCTGCCTTGAGGCTCAACATGCTGTAGTGTAAAGAAACCTTCACTGGAGGAGACAGCATCAATGAAAGTGAGTGAGATGTTACGCTCCTGTTATGCTCACAGGGAACTGAAAATATAAAGAAATGATAATCAGAAATATGAAGATTAAAACCAGGTGAATCACAATGAAATTTGATCCAGTGTACATAAGACTCTTCCCTCAAATCAACGTGCATG
Source organism: Cololabis saira (assembly GCF_033807715.1). Lineage (NCBI taxonomy): Eukaryota > Metazoa > Chordata > Actinopteri > Beloniformes > Belonidae > Cololabis > Cololabis saira. Next base: position 24,505,481 of record NC_084599.1, read on the forward strand.
CATACAGTATCTCCCCGAGCCGCCCCTTAAAGGATATATAAAGGATGCATGCACATATGAGATAAATGTTAAGAAGCTCTCTTCTGCTTTACTAATTACATCCTAATCTTGTATATGAATAAAGCCTATTTATATAATGCACTATGCCCTCTACTTAGTTTGATAAAAAAAAAAAGAAATTAAGAAACTCTGGCACCACTATCACCATAGTAACAAATATTCTCAACTATTATTTTCTATATTTAACAGTGTCTTCGTGTGTTGTCTGAAGCAGCTACAGAACATCCAATTCAGATGAAAAGTCCTTCTGCATGAGCACTTTATTATTTATTTATTCATTTTGTCAAGGAAATGACTCAAAATATGGCATGTACCCTGATAATTATGTCGTGAAGTACTATCAATCAGGGTCATTTAAGCAGATCAGGAACTGTTACAAGGCACGTGTCTGTGGCAGAGTATGTTCAAATATAACTCTATGCAATACACCTTTAAAGCCATTGACCATAGACAGACTCATGCACATGCACTGAAACCCCTTTGGATGCAGGGTAGGTGCAGGGGGGCTTCCATCTGCAAAAATATCCTCAGTGCAATCAGAAGTAAGTGTAAGGATAAATCAAATCTTGAAATCAAAGAATCAAAGACCCCTGTGACAAGTTTGACATACATGTATGCTTAGAAAGATTTTTCTGAGCAACATTGATCACAGTCTTTTTTGTTGGCTGTTGACAGTATATGTTTTTATGCCAAATGCATCCTATTAACACGGACCCCCAAGGGGGAAGGAGCAACATGCTACACCAATGTTCCTGTATCTGTAACTATCTTGCAGGTCTCCAGACAATTCTTTTGAGTTCATGTCTTGGTTTTCATTCTGACAAAGGATCAACTCCAAAGCATGATAAGGACATGTGTTACAGCTCTTCATTCTGTGTAGATATTTACATTAGACAGTGGTGGACTCCAGTTAACTCATAGATGGCATGGTTGGAACACACTCATTTTATTTTTCTACTCGGTTTTCCTTTTCTTGTGTGGTGGTTTGTTTTTCCCTGTTGCTTCCTCACAACTACTGGACACAGCTGCCCATCAGCTTATCATTGTGCAGTAAATGTTCCCTGGCCCTTTCTCCATGGCCAACTGTTATTTACTTTTGAGTCAAGACCTGCAACAGATCCAAGAATGAATGCAGATAACTTGGCTCCTTGGTCTTATGGGGATTTGTAACCTGTGCTGTTTATGTCTTGGGTCTCTTGCCACTAATAATTCCTTATCAGATTTTTGGTTTGCCTCCCTGTCTTAAAATCTCAACCAATTTATTCCACAAATCTCACTACAAAACCATTTACCCATCATTTCTGGGTCTGCTTTTAGGTTTCGCATCCCAAACTGTTGAGAGAGAAAGATCCGCCACAAAACTCCACATGGACCCAGCATACTCATACCTAGAAATGTGTCCAGCCCTCAGTCAACATACAACTGAGTTATTGTGCTCAGACACCATAATGAAATGCTCCTGCCACTTTAGTGAAACAAACTAAGACTCATGATCAGCTGCCTCCGCTAACTGAACATGTCTGTTGTAGACAGTAAGAACTCCTCCACTATTGTACTTCTTGTACTTGTATCCAGATTGTTCTGTATGGTGCACCCACACACAAATCCCTCAGGGTAAACTTACTTGGTAATAAACCAATTTCTGATTCTGAACCTTCAGCCCGCTCCTGGGATGTTTCCTTCCTCACAGCTCTAGCCACTCTTGTCTCCCCGTCTCAACAAATGACTTTTCGAGTAAGACTAACTCAGGTATCTGACCCTTAGTCCTAGTCGGGGCTGGGAAAATATAGAGGGATTTTTTTATTTCACTGGTTCCTTTTTTTTTAATCAAGAAACCCATCACATATTCCTATATCAATCTGCACTCCATCCAGGCCCTTGGTGTCTCCTACAAAAGCTAGTGCCTCACACATCTGGTACCTTGCCCAAGCTGCGCATTTTACGGTCCCTGTAAAGTTTTTGACTGGGAATTACAATTAAATTATCCAGTTTGACTTTGCCATCGTGTCACATAAATATTTTCAAGCTACTCCTGACTAAGAAAAAACTGATTGGAATTCAGAAAAGAAATAGTTGGAGGAATGCCCACAAATATTGTCTAAAGTCTGCTTTGCCATCCTCTTGTGATTCAAACTCTCTATCTTGTTCATACTTTTTAGTACCCCAGATCTACCTGAACTGTCCACCTGAGTATTTTGACCACAGTGATGTTTTTGTAAACTGAAGCCCTGTCAACTCCTCCCCCAAAAGACCATACAATTGGGCCATTCATCTACTACCAGGGGGCCGTTTACCCTTGAGCTGCTTCTATAATATATCCCAACCAATGAGAAAAAAATGGAAAAATGTATCAATGACTTTCCAGCAGCTAGCATAATGAGGCTGCGATTCTCTCCTCTGGGGACAGGCTTCTTTTTTCATGACCAAAGAGGAAAAGACTGCATTCCTGCATTGATTATCAAGTCTGTAACAATGTAAACATTAGAAACAAGTATCTGCTTTTGAAAGTCTCCAAGGTTCCACTTTTTAACTTTTTTTTTTGTCCAAACTATACCTCCCCAGAGTGGAGACAGTTTTCATCCTAGAGGACTTTTTCAGCCAGTTTGTTGTTTGCTTACATGATCACTGAGAATTTGTCAGACTTTAAGGATACATTTTTCACAGTGTCCTGGTGAAGGCCCAGTTTTTTTTTCTTTTAGAGTGGGTTCTCGCCGTCGAATTCCTGTTTGTGAGTCCTTTATTCAGATAAGTGTATGGGCCCGCCAGCAACGAAACCGTCCCATTTACCACCCACAGTTAATTTTTCATGATGCAAGATGCAAGCTGAGAACAAGCAGGTGCCACTACCTGTGAAAAGCTCTGGATTCTCATGCTCAAACAGTGTAAGTTAGTCGCCCTGGTTGTTATTAGATGCTTGGCATTCATGTCAGAGGCGTGAACAAGGTTTACCTTGTGTTATCATAATGTTACCAGGCAATAATGTTGTCACTTCAAAGATTAATGTTGTCCATCACTGTTACCTATCTGATACTGTTGAAAGCAATGGAAACTGAATACATTTGTCACTGTCACTCACTGCCTACCCAGTGTTACAGTGTTGTAATCGCTCACTTCTCCAGACTGACCACCCTCACCTGTAGGCTTCACTCACCATCACTCCCTTAACCTGCTGACCTCCTTATATATACATATATATATATATATATATATATATATATATATATATATATATATATATATATATATATATATATATATATATATATATATATATATATATATTATGGAGGATTTTTGTGCCAAAATTAAATAAATAAATACATCATTAATTAATTAAAATGGGAATTAAATATATCATTAATTAATTAAAATGGGAATTAAATATATCATTAATTCATTAAATGTGTCATTAATTAATTAAAATTAGAATGAAATATGTCATTAATTAATTAAAATACAATTAATTTTGTAAAAATATATATTTATTATCTCAGCATTTAATTAATTAATGACACATTTAATTAATGATTTTGTGTTACGTGTGAATCATGAAATGTAAAACTGCATTTAATTAATTAATGACACATTTAATTAATGATTTCGTGTTGCTGAATCATGAAATGTAAATGTAAAACTGTCAGTTTCACTCGTCAAACTCAGTGGGCGGAGCTAACGCAAATCTAGTGGAATCCACTGCTTTGGTCTGAAACTGGAGGTGGAAGAGGAAGCCGTTCGTTCTAAACATGGCAGCTGTGAGTTCGGAGGATTTTCGTGAACTTTGTAGAGAGTTGGTGAGCGATATCTTCGACCTTGCAGAGTATGTGGAAGCAGGACCTGCTGACCCCGAGCATGTAGCATGTAAAGCAGAGGAAGTTCCTCTGCTTCCTCTGCTGGATTCGCGTTAGCCCCGCCCACTGAGTTTGACGAGTGAAACTGACAGTTTTACATTTACATTTCATGATTCAGCAACTAAAACAAGTGTCACTAATTAATTAAATGCAGTTTTACATTTCATGATTCACACGTAACACGAAATCATTAATTAAATGTGTCATTAATTAATTAAATGCTGAAATAATAAATATATATTTTGACTTAAAATGAATTGTTTTAATTAATTAATGACATATTTCATTCTAATTTTAATTAATGACACATTTAATTAATTAATGATGTATTTATTTATTTAATTTTGGCACAAAAAATCCTCCATAATATATATATATATATATATATATATATATATATATATATATATATATATATATATATATATATATATATATATATATATATATATGAAGTCCATCCATCCATCATTTAGACCTGTTTATTCCTATTTAGGGTCACAGGGATCTGCTGGAGCCAGCTCTCTTTGGACAGTTGCCAGGGCTAGGTACAGTACATCCTGGACAGGTTGCCTGTCTATCGCTGGGCGTCATAGGTCTACATCTAATTATAGGTTATGTGTTTTCTGCATATTGTTTTTATACATTTATTTATAAAAACTTTGTATAAATACATTTATAAAAACAATATGCAATATGCAAATTTATAAAACCAATATAAAATGTATGTACATTTTATAATTTTATTAAATGTTTTTATTACTGACTCCAAAGTTTCCTTGTGGGTTTTTTGTTTCCCTCAACATGTCACCACATTAAATTATGATATTTTGACTTGCATCAGTGGCAGAGGACCATTTATGATTTTCTTCATGGCTCAAATGAACAACTAATTTATCCCAATTTTAGAATTGTGCATAGGATAGAGTGGCAGAGTCAGCATCACAGTCAGAGGAGACAGGACAGACTGAGTAACAAAAACAAAATGGGTTCTGTCTCTTGAAAATTATTTGGGTAAAGACTTCTTCTTAATGAGACCTATTTTGAAATCCCTCTTCTAAAAATGACTTACCTAATTTAAAATGATGAAAAAAGGTGTATTTGAATGACTTCGGTTCAAAAATTAAAGTAATATCTGAAATTACAGCAGAAGTGTAAAAATAAGAATACATATTAACAGGTCAGAGTAAAAGAAGATGGAACACAGTGAAGACTTTCCTTCAGCTTTTAATCATATTCAGCTTCATATTTTCATCACTATCACAAAGTTCATCTTGGTCTTTTATGTTGACTGTTGGATCGGATTGACAGCGGGAACTTCTGGGGCATGGCATCATCAAGTTTACTGATGATACTGTTATCCTGTCCCTAACAAGCCATGACAGCCCTGATCATGGTCCTGTGGCGACAGATGTTGTAGAGGGGTGCAAGCTTTCCTTTTTAAACCCCGATGAGGCCAAAACCAAGTACTGTAGATGATAGATTTGGGGTACAATCCTGCAGTGATCTCCCCTACCCTTATAATTATGAGTCTGTTGAAGTTGTCAGGAAGTATAGATATTTGGGGATTTTAACTGGCAATAAGCTAACCTTTGAGCCAAAGGTTTATGCTATGTGCAAAAAACCCCATCAGCATCTGGATTTCTTTTACAAGCTTTGTCATCTTAATATGGATAGCACTTTAATGGAAATGTTTTGTTCTTGTTGTGTTGAATCTGTCCTTACTATTTTCATTGATATGCTGGTATGGATTATTCACTTCGAATGGCTTTAAGGATGTTTTTGAAACATGTGTTGACGTATGTGGCAAGGTTGCTGACATGACATTATAGAATCTGAACAACCTGAACAAAGCCAGAACAGTTTGAAGAAAGCCTGTGCTACTCCGACTGATCCATGCCACCTGCTTTTTAATGAGTTTGCGCTGCTTCCTTCCAGCGGCAGATACAATTTGCTGAGGGGTCGGACCAATGGACTAAAGAAGTCTTTTGTCCCCGTTGCTGTCGGCCGCCATAATAAATCATTGTTTGTGGGCTGTGAGTTGTTTTTTTAGTTTTTGTTTTTAATGATCGTGTCCTGTCTTGTGTTGTATGACAAATGTTTTTTTTCTACAGGTAACTGTTAAACAGATTGGGGATGTTGGACATTTCTTGATCTTGAAATATAAAACTTTAATCTCTGTCTAAAAAAAATATTAATGATTCTATGTATGTTTTGTGCGCAGTTAACTGTACTAAGAGACCACTGACACTGGCTCCGGGTGGTCTGAAAGGCTTGTACAAATCTTAGCTAAACAGTAGGCGGCAGCTGCCTTTGCTCACAGCCGAAGGCTGGGCTAACTGATAGAAAGGTCTCTAGCTTACCAGCGCCTTATCATGCCAGCAGCCAAAATAGTCAGCTTCTCCAGCCAAACCATCCTCCAGGGTGGCCTGGATGAATTGTCTGGGCCTCTGCAAGGACCCACCTCTCGTTTGCGGAGAGCTGGCTCATTGGGTGTTGCTCGATCGGAGCTCTGTCAGTCTTATTTTGAGCTGCTCCAATATTCATTGCAAACATTGTCTCAACAGCTACATCAGAAATGAGGATGGGTGGACAAATTTACTCAGAATGATAACACTAGTTAGCATCATAGTTCAGAGCCCCGGAGACCCCAAAGTCATGTTTCTTTGGCCGAGTGTTGGCTGGTCAAGAGTTATGGTAGTGCTTGATGCAACCTCAGTCTTTGTTTTAGCTCTGTCAGATAGCGATAACTCAAATGATAATTGATGGACAGATTCGATTCGAACGATTGTAAGACAATGTTGGCCTCAAGATTAGCATGTGCTAAGGCAAGCTAAAGCAGAACATTTGTCATAACTGAGGGTGGGGGTATTTCATTGCTCATTGCACCCACTTGCCCACTCTTGCATTAACCATGGTTAGGTCGAGTCAATTGCTGCCCGTACGGCGCCACCCAGAGGTCCAAAAAAAAGAAAAGAAAAGACTTAATCTGAATCTTAAGAAAACTTAAAGGGGACCTATTATGAAACCTATTTTTTCTTGTTTTAACATATATAAAGTGGTCTCCCCTCACCCTGCCAACACAGAAAAGATGATATCCCATGAAAATCTGCAAGGTCTGTTTCCCCCCGCCCGACTGAATCCCCCAGTGTCATGTGGTTTCTACGGGCCGTTTCGATTTGTGCATTTTCTTTACGTCACCAAAAAGCTCAGCCGGCCGGAGCGTCCACCATTGTTTAGAAGCGGTGACTGTTTTCCACCGGTTTTAACAGCGAGGGACAGTTAAAATGAGGTTTTGCATCGACACTTATGCTCATAAAAGGATCAGATCCCACAGCACGGACCCGGCAACTGCACACGAGTCAGCGGTAAGTTCCTTTTTTTAATGTTATTTATATTTGTATGATCTTTGCATGGGCTAAGTATTTAGCTTAGCTCCGGAGCCCCGGCGCCGCATATGGACGGACCGTCGAGGACCATATGCTCCCCCTCCGGGGGAGCCGGCCCACCGGTTCGGAGCTCCAAACCCGGAGCTCCGAGCCCGGAGATCCGAACCCGGGGGCTCCGGGGGGCCGGCTCCCCTGGAGCCGGCGGCTCAGTACCGTAATACATTTTTCTTCTGTGGTTTCAGATCTTTCAAGCACCTGGAGCTGTTCACATTCAGAAGACGCGCGGTCCTTCCTTGAGCCAGCAATAGTGCATACATTTTATTTATATATTTTAACAATAAAGTTGCCATTTGTGAAAATTCAGTGTTGTGATTTCTTTACAGTTAACAGGATTCATTTGTCGTGTAACATAAGAAGTGAAATGATGAGGAATCGGAGTAAATAACCGTGGTGTACCTGTTTAGAATTAAATTCAATCTTCCTGTGTGAATTAGTGTGAAGACGAGGTGACTAAAGGCTGATTTATGGTTCCGCGTTACACCATCATACCCCCCCTTCCCTTAGAATGGAGCACAGAAAAAGGGGTTAGAAGCGGTAAAACTATAGACACGGCCCACAGGCTGAATTTCTGATTTATGTAGAAAAAACAAGCTTTAGATTGTTTTTAAGACATTCAAGGCCTGTTTAAAATATACATTAAATGCCATAATATGTCCCCTTTAAGAGGTTTGGCCAGTTTTTTTCATTTCCTTTTTTTTTTTAATGCAGTAAATGGTTGTTTTTCACATTTATTTGGTGGGCTGCACACTGAAAAAAAACTCATTTCTGAGTAAGAAAAAAATCTTTTTAGGTTAGTTTGCTAGTTTTAAGAATTCTAGTCATAAAACATTTTTCTTACCCCATGGACAAAGTAAATTTTGCTTAAAATAAGACAATTTTGACTAGATTTATGGACTATTATACTTATTTCTAGAGGGGCTGTATATTGTAGAATGCTTTGTTTGATTAAAAATGGATGATTGAATGATCTCTGGGTCTTGTCACCCCCGTATTGGGGGTGTCTGATCCCTTGACATGAAATTGCACATTTCTGATTTATTGTTGGTCTGATTTGTTGATGTTAATCTCTCAGTTTCAATAGTGTTTGGCTTTCTGAACCACAAGTTCAAACCTCCGATAAGGCCATTCTGAGATATGTTGAGATTTAAGTAGAGCTTTGGGCCCTGCAGGTTGAAGGGTACAGTCTATGTGTATTGGGTTTGCTTTCTACAGATTCTGCAGAATCCTATCAGAGCAGTATCTGGAGAATTTGGAGGCTGGCAAACACTTTCTTTGTTGTGTTCTTTGAGCCCTTCTGAAACAGGTTTTGGAAGGCCCACTGCTGTCCTGCTGGGGGAAGCTACTCTTGCAGGGAAGTGTTCTTCTCAAAATGGAAGAGGTGGGTGTTGGGAGTTTACTGGCCTGCAAACATATTTTGGTAGGTGGCTGTCAAATCAGCATTCGCTACATATTACTGTGTTCTGATATTCAGTCGATCAAAGAAGTGCACCAGGTCCCTTGCTGGTTGTTTCACTAGCTTTGATGTTTTATTCTCCAACTCTATAACTGACTCCAAATTCAAAAGGAAAGTCACATGGTGTAGACTGGATAAATAAAAAGGATGCTGGAGCCCAGTGGTCCATCTTGTGGCCAGCAAACCACATCACTGAGCCCTCTAGTGCTTTGTCCTGATGAAAGCAGTCCCTATTTTTCTGCAGCTGTGACCTTTTTACTTAGAACCTTTTTCACAAAGGTTTTTTGCACTTTTTTACTTTTTTTTGTTACAACTTTTTTTTGTTACAACTGAGCCATAAGGACGGGGAATTACATCAAAATGCTAATTTTCTTCATTAAAATGTATACTTGGCAATCGCCAACAACTGCATCCAACACACCAAATGTCCATCTCAAAGGGCATATTGATGGCAGCATATGGCCCTTTTCCACTAGTACCTACTCAGCGCGCTTCTACCCGCCACGCCCCCGTCTTGCGCTTTTCCACTACGGGCTGAGGCGGGTGGAGCCGTGCCAAGCCGATACTTTTTCTTTAACAAGGCTGCCGAGGTTCTAAGCGTGCTGAGTCGGCCCTGGATCTGACGTCATCACACTACACACCACCGATTGGTCGTGGGGCGGGGCCGTCAGATGTTTGAAATCAGGAAGCGGGAGTCAGCGCGAGGGCGACTCGCAGCGATTTTATTACACAGCGCAAATGTCTGTTTGTTGATCCAACTCTGAGGTGCAGATGTTAATAAACCTGGTGGCTGATGAGAGAAAAAAGGGATGTAGACGGGCGATAAGGAACGATCAGATCCACCAGGAGCTCTGTTTTCTTCTCAGCCGCTCGCGGCTCCAGCTGATTTTCTCATCTGCGCCGACACAAACAAAGCGGTTGCGCAATCGAGTACGTCACAGCAGCAGGCTCACCCCAACCCGCCCAGTTCTCATCTGGCTGTGGAAAAACAAACGAGGCCAAAGCGGGTGGAGCCGGTACGATGCGTGACGAGCCGTACCCAGGCGAGTCGGGCTGAGTAGGTACTAGTGGAAAAGCGCCAATAGACTAGTTACTAACGAATAATGTGTACTGACATTGAAATAGTTTTCTAAGAAGCTAGTTTTGACAAATAGGACACTCTAGATCAGAGAAATATCACATTTACCTTTACAATTGTATGTGTTGTAATTGGTTTATGTTGGCAAAAATGTATTATTTCAGGGTAAAACTTAGGATAAATTCCTTGGGCTAATTTGATGGCTTTTGACCAATTTATTGGAAGCAGGAAGCACTGTTGACAATCCTTACCAAACAAGCACACGTAAGTATCCGCCTAATAAAAAGTATTGCTTTTCATTTTGATACATTAATGGATTGACTATAGATAGATAGTAGATTAATCACATCTTGTATTGATTTATTTACCTCAAATTCAGGGGGGAAAAACTGACATAGTATAAATATAACCACAATTTTTAATATTTAGATGGAAATTCTAGGTTTCCCCTCTGAAGATGCTTTGCCAGGCTTCACTGTAGCCCCCCTTCAGTTGCTGCTTGTTTGTGGGCTGTTTAGCCTTCTGTATTGTCTTTAGTAATGGAAAAGGATGCTATGTGGGGTTGAGACCAGGTGACTGATCAGGCGACTGAAGGATATTCCATTTCTTTGCCTTTAAAAGAGATGATTTTAGGGTCATTGTAAATCTGCACTGTAAATGGCTATCCTGTCAGTTTTGTAACATTCACCTTTATGTGAGGGGAGAATATTGCCCTGTACACCTCAGAATTCATCTTGCTAGTTCTGTCAGCAGTCACATCAACAAACACCTGTGGTCCCTTTCCACTAGCAGCCATACATGCCAATGCCATAGCACTCCCTCCACCATGTTTGGCATATGTGGTATGCTTTGAAACATGAATTGTCATTTCATTTGTTGTGTACCAAACTGTTGATTTGAGCCCACCTAAGGTTTCTGCTATAACGCTTATAGATTCATGTTATCTTTAAACAAGAAGACAGTCTTGTTTATTATATATCCATTGTAGTCATGTATTTAGTAAAATCGTTAAAAAAAACAACAACAAAAACAAATGCTAACATTGTCCAAATACCTTTGAGCTGAGTACTTTTCAATTTGATCCCTTTTTTTTTGTTTAACTTGTCTGGCTATGCTGTGCAAACTGGAGAAAGCTCTGCGATTACGCTGCTCTTGAGGCTAACAGATAAGATTCTCACTACATTTAATAACTCAGGGGTGCTTTTTGAACTACCCAGCACATATGAAAGACGGTCCGTGCTTTCTAAAAGTACAGATCAGTTATGACTCATGAGCACTGTAGGTTTCGTTCTACATGACCAGTGGAGGAAAAGCAAAGAAAGGAAAGGCTGAAAATAAATCACTACTTGAGGGTGACATATATCAAACTATACAATTCATTCAGAACGTGTTTGCTCCACTATATATCTGTGTTAAAAATGTACATTTGGAATTTTTCAGTAAGCCACAGTTTTAGAAAAGTTATACATTACTTCCTTTTTAAACAAGTGGTAGCTACTCAGCTGCAATAATGGCATTTCTAATATGAAGAATTCAGAGGAAGAGCAAAAAAGTCTCATATTTCCTTGTTTTGTTTCCTGCAAAGTGACATTTAGTTACTCTTTTGCTATAATTGGGCACTGTATTACAACCATATAGTCACATTTTTATCACACTTCCTTTAAGTTGCAGATTTATCCTCACACTTGAACTTGTTTTATAGGAACCATCAGTGAAAGAAACTGTTTCTGTTTTGCACTTGACCATGTGTGCTTGTTTTATTTTAGATAGTATTTTATATTGGCATGGCACCACACGGAGTCTTTTTTTGCTTCAATTTTCAGAGGCATCAGACCAGGAAGAGGCTCATTGCAGTGCAACCTTATGACCAGCCGTAGACAGAGATAACAGGTTGCAGAATGCCCTCAGTTTCACTTTTGGGTGGCAAGGTTGACATTACTTACTTTCTATGATGAGCTACAAACTGCAATATCAACATGAATGATTTCAGTTTCACAAAACAAGACAAAAATGCATTAAAAATAATTAATATTTTAAAGTATGATGCATTCACTTTCTGATTGTCAATAATACGTTTGAACAGTTAAATGGACACACATTCCCTAATATATATACTTTCCAGATGATTTTCTCACTATTTGGTGACTATTAAATTCTTTTCGACAGTGCAGAAAATGTTTTAAGGGAGAATGAAGATGTTCCGCTAAAATGATCAAGAGTCTGTATTTCCAAGCAGCCAAGTTGGTTCACTGCCAATATAACAACTGTTGCTGGGTACATTAGCTTTTTCTAATCAGTACAAATAATTACTTTTTTTTTAAATTTTAGGTTCTAAATAGGTTGTTTACTCCCAGTGGTCTATGTATGCAGCAAAGCAGAAAGACATTAACACCACATACTTAGTATTTGTTCATATTTTGCAAGTCATATCATCAATGCCGTTTTCAACAATGCTATCGCATATCACACGTTTTCCATACTTTTAATGCTGCCAAAGCTAAAATGTAAATGTTTATGCAATCAAAGGATTAAAAAAAACCCAAATAAAAGCCACTGGCTCATATCATCTAGAAAATTGCTGCAATCAGCATTTAAATTCACCACAATTTTGTACACAGTATAATGTCATATAACCAAAGATGAAGAGACTGTACATTTAAAACGTGGCCATCACTGATATGATTTAAAGTGTAAAATCAATTATTTTCCTCTCTCTTACAGTAGGTCTTGTTAACTCTGCATGTAATACGACCGCACTGTATTTCAATGTTTGCTTGGATCGATTGGCATACTTCCCTGCTGGAAGTCATCCATTATCCTAATAGCTAACGAAATTACTAATTCAGAAAAATGGCGATGTACTTAACTAGTTCATGATACAATAGCCTTCATTATGCTGCATTACTCAGGTTAATAAGCCCATTAAACTGAAGCAAAAATACCTGTGAAAGAAATTACAGTGAGACAGCAAAAAACAACAAAGGCTTCTATCTATCTATCTATCTATCTATCTATCTATCTATCTATCTATCTATCTATCTATCTATCTATCTATCTATCTATCTATCTATCTATCTATCTATCTATCTATCTATCTATCTATCTATCTATCTATCTATCTATCTATCTATCTATCTATCTATCTATCTATCTATCTATCTATCTGAGAGTGTTGTCTTGTGAAATATGATGTTTAATTTTTGTAAACAGAAAGAAGTCACCTTGAGGGAGAAAAAAAAAGTTTTTCCTTATATGACACTTCTTAATTAAAGCACAGTCCGTGCATTAAACAGACTGTAGCTTTGAGAAGTCGGCTGCCAACCAAAACCAAAGGGAAGTGTCTGAGGTAGCTATTACTCAAAACAACTCTGACGTCGTGATAGCCCAGTCCTGATCTCTTTCATCTTGTTCACAATTCTTGAGGTTATTATGAGTTGGATATTACAGGCTGCCTAAATGGAGTCATCGTAATTACAGCCTTCATGCATGGGAAGGTACATTTTCTGAGGTAATTTGAAGGGCTCAGTGAAATGAAAAAAAAATTAAAAAAATACTGTGACTGACAAGCCAAAAATGGAAAATATCTTACTGTCTGAGCCATAAAGCACCTCCGCTACACAACTGGGGTGTGGATTTTCCACTGATGGTATTAACACAGTTATTAACAGTAGAGGAAGCCTCAGTTATTCAAATTAAAACTATATATGTGAAAATATTAGCTTTTCACTCTCCCTCTTTGAATGACATGATTCATTGATAACAACGACCGTCAGGATTGTAACCTCCGGAAACCTTTTTGTTCATTTATTTTTCATCTATATATTTATTATTTTTCTCACAGCAAACCCTGCAAACAGAATTGTCTCAAGTATGATTTTCCTGTACCACTGCAATAAACAACCAATCTACTCAAACAAATAATAACCAAAGCTGGACTAGCAACTTTCACAGCACCCAGAAGGAAATTACTGGGTAGGCTATCAAGCCTTCTTTTCTGACTTTAAATCAAAACCAAGGCAATAAGCTAAAGCTGGTTTCAGTACAAACAATAAAAAAAATAAATAAAAAAAACTAAAGCCAGCCATGCAAGAGCTAATCGTCACTCACCCCATTTTACTTCAATGGAATAGCTCCAGATTGTGCATCCTGATAACATCTCAGACTGCAGTCTTGGCTCTGTGGTCTTTGAGATAAGATTTGAAGATAATATATCATGAAACCATATTGATCCTTTTGAGGACATTACAGATTAAAAAAAGTATTAGAAGGAAAAAATACAACAATACATTGTCACTCAGGATATAGATGAGAATACTTCTAATGTAAGATAAAAACTCAAAAATGTCCAATGGAATCAGTAATCAACAGAACAAACAGCAATGGTCACATGGGTTTAAAAAAAACAACAAGAGAAAAACAATAGGGATTAATCTGTGGGTTAACATCTGTTACTCAAAGATCCTTGAATCACAACATCCCTACAGTTTATTTGCAGGAAGGTACTGTATTTAAACCGAGTAATGTCATACTCTTTGTCATATACTCGCTAAAACTGACTTTTAGGTTTGGCATCTTGATGCTACTCTTATGTGCCAATCTTATGTGCAAAAATCCCTTATGTAGCATGTGATGCAATTCAGCAGCACCATGCAGACACATGACCTCATAGAAATGTATGTCATTTCCATGGTTACGGCTGGACAGTCTGTTAAGCATTATGTTGTCTGAAGTCAAAAGACTTAGAGCAGCATTATGCAGAGGGATCCTGCTCAAAACAAACTTTGCAGATAAGTTCCCAGACAGTCTGATCGTGAATGTGTGTTAGTTCTATTTTTCTTTGCTTTTTTTTTTTTCTTTTAATTTAGGCTACTTCCAATATCTCTATAAATACAGTGCCATCTTAACAATCATCACTTCAATAGTAAGTCTCCAAACAATCTCCATCCCCACCCTTTTCAGATCTACTTTTTCCCAATTTTCAATTAGGTAGATATACTTGCTGTTGGTGCTTTCGTTCACGTCCGTTCGAGTGCACCACCAACCACAACGTCGCTTGCGTAATACGCGAGGAGAGCGCGTAGTACAGGCAGTTACCGATAGGGGGCAGTAAGCAGAGCAACAGTTGGAAAAGTGATTAAATATTTAGTAGTAGCGCTAGTAGCAGTAGCAAATTAGAACAACAAACACGTTAAAATGACAATATTGGTGATGTAGGAGATTATAACATTGCTTTGGTTCGGCAAAGGAAACGGTGCCAGCGACCTCCGCGTCGTCACTTGTGGCCAGCTGGTATCTGACCGGGACCAGCTGGTATCTGACCGGGACCAGCTGGTATCAGACCGGGACCAGCTGGTATCTGACCGGGACCAGCTGGTATCAGACCGGGACCAGCTGGTATCAGACCGGGACCAGCTGGTATCTGACCGGGACCAGCTGGTATCAGACCGGGACCAGCTGGTATCAGGACCAGCTGGTATCAGACCGGGACCAGCTGGTATCAGACCAGCTGGTATCAGACCAGCTGGTATCAGACCAGCTGGTATCAGACCAGCTGGTATCTGACTGGGACCAGCTGGTATCTGACCGGGACCAGCTGGTATCAGACCGGGACCAGCTGGTATCTGACCGGGACCAGCTGGTATCAGACCGGGACCAGCTGGTATCAGGACCAGCTGGTATCAGACCGGGACCAGCTGGTATCTGACCGGGACCAGCTGGTATCAGACCGGGACCAGCTGGTATCAGACCGGGACCAGCTGGTATCTGACCGGGACCAGCTGGTATCAGACCGGGACCAGGTGGTATCTGACCGGGACCAGCTGGTATCAGACCGGGACCAGCTGGTATCAGACCGGGACCAGCTGGTATCTGACCGGGACCAGCTGGTATCAGACCGGGACCAGCACCACTCGCAGCCAGAGCGAGAACTGCAGATCGCGTACGCGTTCAGTGTCTTTTTGAGAATGTGCACGTCGATGCGTCAAATGAACGCAGGATACGCGTGGCAGCCATGATGCGTATGCGTACGCGGTCTGAACTGCAAGTATATCTCTGGTTTTAGAGAAAGCTCGAGTACAAATACTTTCAAAAAACAAATCACAACATTTTTGCTAGCCCAATTTAGCAAAGCTTAAAGGAGCTGTATGTAAAAGCAATAATAAAACGAATCATAAAATGATTCATCCATTCATTTCCAGTACTTCTCTGCACACCATCATTAGATTCCTGGTTTTTGTTTTCTAGCAATTTAGCTTATTTTCCTTAGTTGTTCTATGTTTTACACATTTCTGTAGATATTGTTTGTTTCACTATACAGGGCTTTCACGTGACGTCACCAAACGCGAGTCGCCATTACGGAGATATACCCCCCACCCCCCCAGACCAAAACAAAGCCAGAGCGTATGAGAGACTGCACATTTCTGCTCCTTCATAAACCGTAATCACAATCCGCGTGGAAAATGGTCAATTATTGCCGTGTGTACGGTTGTACAAATCGGTCTGACCGAGAAAAACACCTGGAGTTTTACAGACTTCCAAAAGTTATCACAAATCAGGGAGATACTTGCCGAAACTTATCAGAAGAAAGGAGACGTCTGTGGCTTGCTGCACTGAAACAGAACTTCACGGGCAAGAATCTTGACAACATTCGTGTTTGTTCTTCACATTTATTGTCAGGTAAGTGAAAAATAAATATAATAATATAATAATCTACTGTATATTTAGCGTTATTGCTCGCCATGATTTATTCATTTCATAGCCTTACAACAGAGTTTCTCAAACTAAATTTCTAGCACCCTACTCTGCCAGTGTACAAATGGGGGTCCATTTGGTAAAAAAAATGAGGTAATTCACGATGTCAGGATATTTAATCGTTGGCAGAATAGTCGGGTCATCCGTGGTCCACGTTGTTTGCTCCAGCTCGTACGGATCATGGCCACCTAAAAGGTTTAATTTCTCTTTATACCTCGCCCTTTCTGGAGGACCAAGTCCTTCCCGGTATCTGGTATCTTCCCCACGTTTTGCCGAGGTTTTCCGTGGTTTTGACATGGTCAAATTTTACATGTTAGCCGCTTCGTTGTTGTTGTTCAACCTCCAGCCCTCCACAGCCTCCACTCTGCCTACAAATAATCCCGCCGCTATGGCTGCCGGGTCGCGGTACCGCCCATTTCGTGACGTCGGTGAAAACCCTCTATAGGAGGACCACTCGACAAGCCCTTATGGGTTTTTTTGGTTCCTCCCGCACATTTTCTGTTATATTGTATTTCTTTTTTTATTTCCTTTTTTTCTACATACTGTTCGTCTGTACTTTTTAGACGGTTGTATATTTTTATGTGCAAATAAAAACTAAACTAAACTAAACTAAACTAAACAACATTCAGTGTTTTTTTAAATACTTATTTATTTTATTTTTTTTATAATTTCACGTTTATGCATAAACTCTCTTAATATACCCGTTTTTAGTTTTATTTCAGAAGTGGCAGTGTTGAAGCTTTTTCCAGAGGTTTCCTGCGGGATACATCTGCGTCACTGAGAGCAAGCTCCGTTTACACCAAACGCTCCGACTGTTCATTTCCTTGTAAGGGGGGGCGGGGGGAGGAAATAAATAGGAGGTTGCTTCTGCAGTCGATGTCTTTAATTGCTCCTGGGCTGTATCAATACCTACCCGGTTTTACTGCTCCATCATCACGAGCCACTGGGAGCGGGTTGCCCGGGAAACGGCCGCATGGCAACAGGATCAGAGCCTGGGGGTTGTCTGCTTCTAGCTCTGCTCCCATTTCACATTGCATTTCCTCACTAGATGGTGTTCAAGCCACTGGAGAGAACACTTCCCGCACACTGAGCTCTTCATCCAGAAAGAAGAAGAAAAAAAAATAAACCGGGGGAAACTATATACCAACGGAGCATTCATTCTTCAACGGGCTACTCGGCAGGAAAAGTGTGGGAATAAACAAATCATCGTTTTTTTTTTTGCGTCAAGGGTTGTTTAGGGTTCTTTTTTCTAGCGAACCCGTGGCTTTTGACAACAAGAAGACTTAATAAGGAGGGGGGGAAAGCGAAATCTATAAGTGTGATGGACATAATGATTGCGGTACGGGATGCGTGTGTTTCTAGTCAGTGGTTTACTGCGATCCTGCTCAGCCTGTGCTGCGTCCTGCCGTCCTGCCTGCCCGCGGGACAAACTGTGGACTATTCCTCGGTGGAAAGTGTGGTCAGCAGACAAGGCGACACGGCTCTACTGAGGTAAAAAAAAAAAAAACAAGCTTAAAACAACTTCACTTTCTCGTGTTTTACACGCTCACTTTCCTTTCCGCGAAGTTCAGCCTTCCTCGACCGCAGCCGGTCCCTTCGCTGCAGTTTCAGAGATGCCAGTTAACTTTGAAGGACTGATTTATGGTTCCGCGTTAAATCGACGCAGAGCCTACGAAGTAGGGTACGCGGCGATGCGTACCGTAGGGTGTCCGTCGCCGCGTCCCTTACGCCGTACCCTACGGCGTATGCTCTGCGTCGATTTAACGCGGAACCATAAATCAGCCTTTATTATACACAATAGGTCGTTTTCCCTCCATCCTTGTTTTGGCCTGACGGAGGCAGGGGGGTGGGCTTCTATGGGGGGTGGCTCTACCCCCTATGTCGCCCTGCTGTCTCTCAAAGTTTCCCCTTGCTACTTTCTCTTTGCATTCACTAGTTCATGTGAATATAAAGGCTGTCGGTGAGGCTGTGTTGTGTTTACGGCTCCCTGGCGGAGGGATTATGCCCCCTCGCTTTGCACTGCGCATCGCTTATGTAATTTGATTGCAATGTGTCAGGCACTGACTTGGATGATTCCCAGAGTTTAAAAGACAAAAGGGTGTAAAAGGAACTAGAAACATCAAACTTGAGCCCGGTGTTGTAAGCCTGCTCGGTTTTGCATGAATGTACAGGATGATGTCGCAGTTTCAAACCCAGGCAGATGAGCGGACGCTGTGTGGCCGCTGCTGATCTGGATCCAGTTAAGGCTGGTTTATGGTTCCGCGTACCATACGCCGTACTCTACGGCGTACCCTACGGCGTATGCTCTGCGTCGATTTAACGCGGAACCATAAACCAGGCTTTATTATGGCAATGACGCTCTCTCTCCCTCATCCTCTCTACTCTCCCTCATCCCTCCATCCCTCCATCACGTAGGATACGGGGCCAGCTGCACAGGTAGCTGCTCGTTAAGGATTAAAATGAACTGCCATGGGTGCGGTTTATCTCCTAGGCGCAATAAGAAGCTGCTATTATGGTCCCTAATAATACACAATATATTCAAAAACATCTTCAAAGTAGAAAAAAAAGTGTCTATATTGATATTACTTTTTTTTTTCAAAGATGCCTTAATACATAACAGCAAAACAGTTGAATTTAGAAGTCTGAAAACAAAAATGCAAACTCCTTTTAGAGCTTTTGGTTTTTGATGGATCTTGAGGATGCAGATTTGCCTGATGTCAGTATCACGAGTACACAGTATTGTGTGGATGTTGACTGAGAGATTCTGGGAGTGGACCTGACTTTTTTTTTGTTTCACAATGGGATGTCAAAGGATCGGCTTTAATTTCGTGGCACAATACCATCCTCTGTGGGTTCATGGAGATGAAAGGAGGTCTGCAACTGCAAAGTTGTACAAATTGTTTCCATGTTCCATCCATCCCCAAGACCCATCCTATCAAAGAGATTAAAACCCCCCGCCGACTCTGTCTTAACAGTCGATGTCTAAATACCCTGCTATCAGCAAAAACTTTCCCCGAATCCAGATTATGTCTGTGCTATGAATCAGTTTATTAAACAAATTGCTTCCCACCTCCTGAAAAGGGAACCAATTACTCTCAAGGAGGTCCTCACCTCTGTGAATACCACCTAGAAAAGTAGACAAAAGGAATTTAGGAAAATATCGTCAAGATGCTTTTTCCTGCCACATTCTTGTAGTTAATTAATGGACTATTCAGTACTGAGTATAACCATTCATTGGCTTTGTTCACTTTAGCCATGCTTGCGTGCATTGAGCTAATGAACATCTCTTACATCTTAACCACTCTGGTTTGAATCTAAAAACATTTCCGTCAACAAACTGTCAATAGAGAAAGACCTCCACTGTTTCTGTACTGTCATTTCTACAAACCACATGAAACGATATATGGGTCTGTCATTTCTCTCTCTCTCTTTTCCCGATGGTCTTGAGAGTCTGGCATCGATGCATGAATGGACTATTTCTTTTAGAAAGCAGTGGCTGAAACAGTGCCTGCTTGTTGAGTTTTCTCCATTGTTAAGACCTCTGACTGGTGTAGGGCAATTTTTGCTGTGCCCTAAAGCTGATTGCTGGCTAAGAATGAGAGCATTCTCAAATACTGACAAACCCAGAAGCGTGGAATTAGTCACTGCCTCTGGATTATGGAGTGGCTCCCGTGAGGTGTGTCTGCTATCATATGTTAATTTCCCCCTACCCTCTCAATTCTTCATAATATATTTCTGCCGACCTGATTCATGTGGGATGGTAGGTCCACATCAATTAAATGATCTCAACTCCTTAAAGATGAAAAGCGGTCCACATGTGTATCATCACCCTTTTAATCTTTCATTAATCCTTAAATCCTGAGCTGTGTTCAGGATGTGCCAGAGTTGTGTTGCAGCTTTCAAAATGTATCACATGTGTGTATTCCAGTTATGCATATGTGCAATTTTTTGTTATGAATGCTTGAAATCTGAGGACCATCTCAGTTGAGCAACACATCCTTCTTTTACCCATCGCCTTTCAGGTTTCATCTCATTCGGTTTCAGTTGAATAACCCTTGACTCTTAGCAGTAAATGACTCATCTGGCTGTAAATTTGAAGCAGACAGCTGGATGAAAAGATAGTTTCCCATGCTGTCAGAAAACACAGAGCATCAGTGGCTGCCTCTTCCACATGGATAATCAGGCGTAATCAACAGAAAAGAGGTAGTGGCTGTAAATGTTGTCCGGGCACACTCAAATCATTGAACATGTACAAATAGGGCTAATTACTGTGCACTTAAAAATTGGTATTGAAAATTGATGCTAAACTGGTACTGGTTCTTGGCTGTATCATACAGAAGAACCCACAGGTTCCAGGATGGATGGAATGTACTGCTTTTGGTATTTTATGGAATGCAAATTCATTAATACCATGGACTCCTGCTGGCTAAGCTGCCATTATCAGTTAATTTTGTTTGACTTGCTGTTTTTTATTTTTTACATTCTTTTTTTTCCAGTCATGGCTGAACTTTCTAATGGTGGGCTAACTCCACCAAATGTAATCTAAATGCAGCAAAGCCAATAAAAGCCTTGGAACATGCTTACAAATACAACAAATTGCAAAGCATTTACAGCAAATGCATCTAAAGTGCTGCATCCTGGCTTCAGTGCTGTTGAACTTTTATGATAAAAACATCCAAACTTTGTGGCATTAAGGGCACATTTATGAAATTGTTGACTCATTACGCTACCAGCCAACATTTTAAAAAGAGATGCTCCAGTTGCAATTTTCTTTGCTGATTCTGGTTTCCAATTTTCGTGCTGGTCTGACCTGCGGATACTGATTTTTTGGCTGATTTTCTTTTGTAGAACTGTAATAAACTGCATGCATTAACAGTTTGTCAGCAATGGAAAACCGGCAGAAGCTGCAGACAGTGTGCTCTGCTGGCTTTATTCATAGAATCTCAATGTTTGTTAGCTTTATATTTTTGAACATACTCTGTAAAGTGAGCAATCAATTACCTTTTGTCTTTTTTTTAACAACACATTGTGTACTCACAGTGGAAAACCTCCACAACACGCAGTATTCTAAGCTAAGCTAACTGTAATTCTTAGCTTTTGAAATGTATTTACAGACATCTAAAATTAATAAGCAAACAACAAATTTCAGGGCTTCCCAAAAAATCATCAGTCAATTTCAGTGAACAATATTGACCAACAGCGATCAGAGTCGATCAGACAAAAAATGTCTGATTCAGATCACCTGTTTGATCAACAGGTGGCTTTCTGATTTTAAATGCTTCTAGACAAGACAAGAGAAAAACAGCAGCATTAGTTGACCAGTTTATTCAAGATGGTTGAGCTTTGTAGCCAACTTTACATGCTTGGTGGTAATTGATTAGAGCTAAGTCTAGCCATGTTTAAACATAGTGTGACAGCTGCCAGGACAAGCACAGATAATCTGTATTTCATATATCTTATAATCCATATTTTCAGGTATAGGAAAATCATACTTACTCATTTCTTGCACTTTAAGCCTGGTTGGCTGGGTAGCTCAGAAATGTCCTGCACATCTGTATTTTTTGACCAGTATTGATTGATGCCGTAGCAGAAGAAGACAAGCCGTACATCATGAGGTTTTAATATAATGATAGCAGCATACTGGTTTCAGTTATATGAACAGATAAGTGCAAAGTATAGTGAGCACCATAATCAATGCCGAGCTGATGCCAGTTCACTAAAAAGATTTGAAAACACATACGTCTAAGCTTATTCAATTAATTTTAAAAGTATATGGACTGTATGGTATTATTCAGTTGTGCTTTTCATGAGCTTTCTGCCCAAATGTAGTGACAGTCCGAGCAAATGACAGCAAAAGCATGAAGACATGAAGACAGATTTGAATGTTATGTCTTTTGTTTTTCTTTGAACTACAGAGGGTAGTGTCAATTGATTGATGAGCACCAATACTCAAAAGCACTACCCATATCAATACTTTTATCAGTAAAATATTAATTAAATAAAATATTGCTTGGGGATCATGTTCTCTGTCTTTTGAAAAGCCCCTAGAGACAACTTCTGTTGTAATAGACGCTATATAAATAAAATTGAATTGAATTGAATTGAAAATCCTTGAAACATCCATCTGTAACTACTCTATGTTAACAATTAGCAAAAGTAATAGCCTTATGATATTGTGGTCTGTTCTTTGCTCATTAATGTCTGCATGTCAGCATTCTTTGAAATGGCCACATGTTGAGAACTCAACAAATTATGTATCGATTTCTTTTTCAGTGCTTTAGTTTGCATTGAGAAAAGACAGAAAATAACAAGGCCAAGAAATAGAAGCAAAGCTGAACACAGCATAAAACAATGATCTTAGCTTATTTTTGTTATTTAGTTTGACAGTTGGCCCTCAGCCACAAAAAAGGCCTGCACCACAGGCCTTCGTCTTGGTAATGGTGCAAAATTGACCTGTCACTAGTCTGAAGCCCTGATATTCGTATAAATCTAAAATCATTTCCTCATGTCAACAGACTGGTTGATGGAAATCTTTTCTGTCTGTACATGATTGTAGTAAAGCTTTGTTTTGTAGCTCTATTGTGGACAAAAGCAGCACTATGCATCATTTTCTTTCTCTATGTCATTATTATGGCTCTGAAAGGTCTTGACATTTACTATAAGCACTTGTGCCAGAGACAACATCTAGTTTAAATGGGTTAGTGTCCCTACCCCAGCGCAGATGTCGGCAAGATGGAATAGAGGATTATTAAGAGATAGTTCAAGACTCACCGGACACAGTTTAAGAAACACACACCATAATCGTGGCTTATGAGTCCTCAAGACTTTTAACATTTAGAAATTAGCTTGTGGACAATTATGCAAAAATATTTAAAGGCAAAAGCTTACTTAGCGAAAATATTGTGTACTCTGAACACATCAGCTACCTGGCAGATATCCTCAGCAGTGTCATACACATGTTTCTGTTCAGTGCTCCTTTCGGGACAATATTACTTCCTTTTACCTTCTCTGTGCTCACATCAGTACCCATACCACCAGGATCTGATGTTTTGGGAGTCATTTGATCCCATTTTTTTTAGCTAGGGAATAGCCATGACTATGATTGAAAATTGTGGGCATCTGGTTGTTGTAGGGTAGGGGCTCCCAGATGGAGCCATCCCTAATTAG
This sequence comes from Cololabis saira, assembly GCF_033807715.1. Taxonomy (NCBI): domain Eukaryota; kingdom Metazoa; phylum Chordata; class Actinopteri; order Beloniformes; family Belonidae; genus Cololabis; species Cololabis saira. The sequence continues at coordinate 24,529,286 of NC_084599.1, forward strand.
ATATGAGTGATGGTGGGGAACACTCTCTCACACTCTCTCTCTCTAATGTTAAAAAGCCAACATAAAGCGGCATCTCTTGTTGCTGAAGAGAAGCTTAATTGAAGGTGGCAACAAGCTGACTACCTTACGCGTTAGCACATCTGCCATTAACCCTCCACTCAAATTCTCACACAACAAACCCAGACTAAATACATGCCATGGCATGCCATGGCATGTATTTAGCTTGTTTCTGGAACTAGTTTAAATTCTGCTGGATGAAAATTTACAATGTTTGGGTGAGAAAAAAAAATATCTGAAATTGTACTTTTAGAAGAAATTGCATCATGCGATATACAGCGTATCAGTATTTCTTTTTCATACAGTTGTCCTACTATTATTGTCCACATAGGGAAGAACAAACCTCTGGAGTTAGTAAGGTAAAATAATGAATGCGTTAATATGTCAAATGTTTGTGACTTCCCCTTGACAAACTCTGGGCTTTGGCCAAAGTTAACGCCAATTTCCCAGTTGGAATTGCAAATGCATTTCATGGAACATTGGTTTGATTAAAGTTAATGAAAACCTGGTGGTATATATATGTACAGTATATGCTTAAAGTGCCTTTCAGCATGTAGACATAGTCAAGATGACTTGCTGAAGTTCAAACCGAGAATCAGAATGGTGAAGAAAGGAGATTTAAGTGACTTTGAATTTTCTTGCAGAACCATCTCTCAGGTTTACAGAAAAATGTCCAAAAAAAAGAAATGATCCAGTGAGTGACTGATCTCAAACTGGTTTCTTGAACATGACAGTGGCTTCACTGTCCTCCAGTGGCCTCCACAGTCACCATATCTCAATCCAATAGAGCACCTGTGGGATGTTCAATGGGAGATTCGCATCATTGATGTGGAGCTGACAAATCATCTGCAACTGCTGATACTAACATGTAATTATGGACAAAAATCTCAGAGGAATGTTTCTAACACCTTGTTAACTCTATACCACAAAGAATGAATGTAGTTCTGAAGGCAAACAGGGCACCAATCATTAGTAGCAGGGTGTTAGGAAACATTAGTGGTTGATGATGTTAGATAGTCTGACAGTCTTTTTTCTTTTTTTAAACAGATGGAAAGGAAATCCAATTTTGTGTTGAAAGGTGTGCAACTCACGTGTCTTAAACTACCTACATTATACCCTCTCGCTTCCTGTCAGGCCTTTTTATACGTCATGATTTATAACCTTGTGCTGTGACTGTGCGGTGGTGCTAACATGCATTAAAAGGCCCAATTTACACACTGTAAACAATTTCCAAATGGATTCCATTTGAGGCCGTCTTTTGTCAGGCAAGTCAATCCATTGTACTCACTCAAAATTAAGCATTTCTATTTCTAATGTATTTCAATTAACACTAAAGTGATTGAGTGCCTGGTGAATTAAAGCCTAAATAGAAATGCTTTTTCAAGGTAATTCCTTCTGGGGAAATAGATGCCATACTAGGGTTTAAAGCATCTTTCTAATCACAATCATTTTTTTGGGGGGGGACTTCACCTATTCTCAGCTCTGAACATTCAAATGAATGCAATAATTCTTCAGGAAAATCTATGAGGAGTGCTTCTGTGTTTTGAAAAAGATATAAGCTTCAAAATTGGACTTGGCACACATAAAATAAAGAGGCAGTAGCCTGTTTTCATCTGAGCAATTTCAAAGAGAAGTAATGTGTAACAAATTTTTTTCAAAAAATACATGTCATGCGTGAGCCTCCTTTGCAATATCACATTTTGGATTTTAAATATTGTAGTGCTTAACAGGTGGCATTGGCCACAATTTCTTGGTATTATATTGTATCTGTATACAATACCGTGTTAGTGTCATTGAGTGTTAACATTTTAATTGTATTAATAGTTGAGAGAAGCAGCCATTTTCATTAGGATATAAAACTGTTTCTGCGTGTGTTCTTATAGATGTGACTTTTTTATGCCTTGCAGATTTTGTTTTTCTTCAGCTGTCTCCAGAGCAAATTTGTTTTTACCAGCTCTCTGTTGAACACGGCACAGCCTTCACAATCACATGCCAACTCTTCCACCTTTTCATCACTGTGAGAACGCATTCCTTAGAGCCTCTTCAATTAAAATCCTTAATCAATCAGTTAGGATCTCCTTGTGTTTCATGATAATTAGTTCTGCTACTCTGACAACATTGTGTAATCTCATCTGTGTTTCATCATTTGAGCTATATACCACCAACTCTTGCCGTGCATCTTGTGTCAGCTGTTTAAAGAAAACTTGCTGACATCTGATTTTGAAGGCTGAGTCATGGTGATGCTTCGAAAAATAGCAGAAAAAGAGTATGAGATGTGAACATTGCTAGTTCTGCTAAGCATGCAAAACATCCCAACCTTAAGTAATCTTCTGGTAAACATGAAATTTAGTTCATGGGAAGGTTTTTTTTTATGTTTATTTATATATATTTTTTTGCAACTGTCGGAGTACAGCTCTATTTTACCAAAGTGTCATCAGGGCAATCTGCTTCCAATGTGTTAAACCTATAACCTTTATGAGGAGTGAATGTGACACTGAATCATTACTATTAGGAAATATTCCCTCAGGATAATGTGGTTGATAACATCACATTCAAAGGGAGATCTTTTTGAGTGAGAGTTGCCGGAGGGGGTGGAGGTAACTCTCAGCAAATCAAAACACGCAAAAGGAAATTTTGAGGGATATCTTCTGGTCTTGTAATAAAATGTAATTTTTACAGCGTCCCTTGGGTTTATACTTACAATACATACCTCTAGGAAAATTGTGAGTTTTAGTTAAGTTAGGTTGACTTGCAGTTTGTCTTGCATGTTAAGCATGATGTTACCTTCAATTTAATTTCTGTGCAGTTTTGCACATCTGTGTAAATCTTAGAGAATTAGATACTACTACTCTGTAAAATTGAGTCTTTAAGCTATATATATATATATATATATATATATATATATATATATATATATATATATATATATATATATATATATATATATATATAGGCTTTACAAGAGTTATTGCCAAGAAGCATTGTTACAATAAATAAATCTACCGAACACAAATGTTGTTTTGTGCTAAGTATATATATATATATATATATATATGTATATATATGACAAATACTCACATATTTATTAATTACAAATTCTGGCTTCTAACTGGTGATAAGAAACCCCAGTAGGTAAATGATGCCCATATCGTCATAATTGTCATTATTCTATGTTGACATGGCTAATGAATTTTTATTGGAGTCACTTTGAGCAGCTTACGTATGTAAGTATTTTTTTCTCGCTCACTTTCCCTTTCATCTGCATAATGAATATGTAAATTTCAGACTGCTGTAAATGTTTGTTGAAATGAAGTAACTGGAGTCTGTATTGTTAATTACGAGTGAATAGAAAAAGCAGAGTGCAGCGAATCAATAGCGTGAATATTACTATCTTTTGTCTCCATAGGGGTCAGGAATAAAGGCAACTGATGTGTCTTTTCAGAATTGAAATGATTAAGGATAATGAATGTTGAAAGTAGAACAGACATGCACTGCACTGAACTGCTATAAATTTACTGTGGATTAGTAACAGTCTCTCGCTTAATAGTAAATTCCAGTTGAATACTCATCCCATGCTTGTAAATTAGCAGTTAATATTCCCCTTTAACCATTAACCCATATAAATGTAATTGAGATACATGAGTCAATATTTTTTGTCTCATTAACATTCACATTTGAGAAATAAAGCGCTGCAAGATGCTACATTTATAACAAACACAGTGTACTTATGCTGAACTACAAATGCAATTCTATTTTAAAGATGCACGTTATTTTTATCATATTTGCAAAACTCATATATTTATGTAAAATATATGGAGATCTTTTCGGTTTAGTTTTATTAGCTGCAAAATCGGTTGCTTTCAATCACTGCTGGCTTTGAATATCACGTTGAATAATGCTTCAGTTCGTTTTAGCTGTTAAGGTGATGATACCATGACAGAGAGCTCAGCTGTCCACACTTTAGATTGAGTAACAAATTTGCAAATAAACTACTTTTACACTGAATTTAATCTTGATAATATTTTTTGCCACTGGCATACATTACTGCTTGTGCAGTTCTGTTGCCCACTCCTCCATCACTCTTGTACAGCAACCGCAAAGTGCACAACTTGTTTGCTCTTATACCTCTCTTTGTGTCAGGTGTGTCTGTGAGAACTCTGGAAAATATTTTGATTTCTTTTACTTTAGCAGATGTACCCACAACTTAAAGGGGACCTATTATGGCATATAATTCCTATTTTAAACAGGCCTTGAATGTCTTAAAAACAAGCTTTTGATTGTTTTTGCTAAATAAATGAGAAATTCAGCCTCTAAACAATGTCTTTATCTTCCCATTATCTAACCTCCTTCTCTATGCGGGATTCTGAGTGGGCGAGGAGGCTATGATAATGAGGCACTGTGCTGATTGGCTGCCTGAATGACATGTAGCAGGGGAGGGCACAAAGCCTCGCTTGGGGCAGAAGAGCAGCCGGCTGCGTACACTATTAAGGCTGATCTATGGTTCCTCGTTACACCAACGCAGAGCCTACGCCGTAGGTTACGCCGTAGGCTACGCCTTACCCTACGGTGTAGGCTCTGCGTCGATTTAACGCAGAACCATAATTCAGGCTTTAAACCGTGTCCCATGCGATACGAGCGAGCGTCAGCGACAAAATCAATTCCATTGCTTTATTTTCTATTGGACTGTCCTAAATGGCCGCAGCGACGCAGCGCTGCGTAGTGCGACGCAGCGCTGCGCAGTGCGACGCAGCGCTGCGCAGTGCGACGCAGCGCTGTGCAGTGCGACGCAGCGCACTGTTTTTAGCTGAACTACTTTCTTCCTGTCGCTCGCGTTGAAAGCCGTTTGAAACCGCTGTAGGAAACTGTCACGGATGGGGAATGGCAGATCCAGTTAGTTGAAATGAGAAGTTATCTCTATGATACCTCCTCATTTCACTATAAAAACCTCAATAAAGTGGAAGCTGGCTGGAGGGATATGGACAGAGAGCGTCCGATGTCACGCAGTGCTACGCGATAGTCGGATGCTCGCATGCAGAAAAGCTGGATTAGGACACAGTGTTTAGTTGTGGGCGTGGTTTGCATTTTGGTTACGTAACGAAAATGCGCAGAATCTGAACGGCTCGTAGATGCCACATCAGACTGGATGGCTCATCCGGGTGGGCTGTACAGACACTGCAGAATCTGGTTGCTTTCCTCCTTCTCTGAGTTGGCAGGCTGAGGGGAGACCACTTTATATGTTAAAGCAAGAGAAAACGTGAAACCATTCAAAAGTTATGACAGAGAAAAGTATTCTAGGGGGCGCTGTTGAGCCATTTTACCACACCCATTAATGCAAACCATGAAATATCAAATTTATCGCCGGACCTGGCTTGCATGCAAAATTTGGTGACTTTTGGGGACCTTTCAAATATGGACCAATCAGATGAAGGGGGGGCTTGCTTTTTGGCGTCTAGCGTCGCCACGGTAACGCTTTTGAAAGTGAAAAAGTAATGCGCGTAGTCGCAGGATGGAGACTCATATTTTTATGTATAACACACCTGGGTGCACGTTACAGTTCGGGCCGTATTAACTGCCGAAGGAATGGCATAAATTGCGCTAAAATTACGCGATTAATTCAAAATGTTCAAAATGGCCAACTTCCTGTTTGTTTTCGGCCATGGCGCCAAGAGACTTTTCTTTAAGTTGCGACATGATACAGGTGTGTACCGATTTTTGTTAATGTACGTCAAACCGTATTCTGGGGCTTGAGGCACAAAGTTTTTTCTGTCTGAACCAACCAGATGAAGGATGGGCACGCTTTTTGGCATCTAGCGTCGCCACGGTAACGCTTTTGAAAGAGAAAAGTAATGCGTGTTGCCGCAGGATGGAGACGCACATTTTGATGTATAACACACCTGGGTGCACGTTACGGTTCGGGCCGTATTAACTGCCGAAGGAATGGTATAAATTTCGCCAAAATGACACGATTAATTCAAAATGGCCGACTTCCTGTTCGGTTTCGGCCGTGGCGCCAAGAGACTTTTCTTTAAGTTGCGACATGATACAGGTGTGTACCGATTTTCGTGCATGTACGTCAAACCGTATTGTGGGGCTTGAGGCACAAAGTTTTCCGGGGGGCGCTATTGAGCTATTTTGCCACTCCCATTAATGCAAACCATTAAATATCAAATTTATTGCCAGACCTGGCTTGTGTGCAAAATTTGGTGAATTTTTGGGCACGTTTAGGGGGGAAAAAAGGCCCTCCTTTCGTCAGAACAATAAGAAGAAGAAGAAGAAGAATATTTCCTACAGATACAATAGGGCCTTCGCACTGTAAGTGCTCGGGCCCTAATAATCCCTACAGATACAATAGGGCCTTTGCACTGTCAGTGCTCGGGCCCTAAAAAGGAACAACTGTGATTCGCTAGTCAAGGGCTAGCACTCCACCAATCAGATTGGTCATTACGCCGACGGATAGTGGCGGATTCTACATGTCTAATTGGCCGAAATGAGCGCAGATGCCGACGGACGACTGCATGGGACACACCAACTCGACTCGAGGCATCGCCCTTGCCCGACGGCGTCCGACTGCCGATTATTGGGTTGGTGTCTCCCGGCCTTTAGATGTATTTTGCGCTTCTAACATGTTTTAAACTATTCAATATTTGCAAATGCCAAATACAAAAGAAGCTGATTTTACAACTCTTTGTAATTTAAATGTATTAATTCTGCTCTCATATATTGTTGCTCAACATACAATAAGACCATGTAAAGGTAAGTCACATCAGATGGAGGCCAGCAAGGCAGCGGTTTTGATGGCAGACTCACACTTGGACAAATAAATTGACTAATAGTCCCACAATTATCAATTCAAAGGCAGCATTTTTGACAAGTAAAGCGAGTGTTGCAGTGTGCAAGATGTTTTTCCACCAAACATGCTGACAATAGTACAGACTTGTTATTGATCTGCAGAGAAGAAAAGCGATAAAAATGTTTCTAAATTAATTTCATGGAAACATTGTTCTATAAAAAAAGTAAAGCTTCAACAAAATGGCAAAAGGAGCCAACTGCATGCCATTGCACAAGCTTGTATAATAGAGCAAACCTTCCTCTGACAGGGAATGTTTTTGAAAGATTGTTTGCCAGAGGCCTCTGTTAAGGGGGGCATAATAGGTTCATTTTCAGATATCTGATTTTAATCTCTGGTACCTCCAGAGTAGTTTTGCACCCAGCATAACTCCAAAAGCTTGACATTATTTCTAAATGACAACGTTCAAGAATCACTAGGAAAGTTTCTTACTGAAAATAAGCAGATTTGGCTCAAGTGTTTTCTGATATGGCATAGTCCCGGAGGCTTGCTGGTGGGCGGAGCTAATGGCTCATGAACAAGCCCAACTCATGTTACCAGATGGTCACACACTTTTTTATTATTCAGTTTTCACTAAGGTCTGAGGACTGATGATGTAATTTCCTGCAGACGACCTGATCATTTCAAATTGTTCAGTTCACATTCCAGCTGAAATTGCATTGAAAATATGAACGGTGACAGTATAGTGAACTGCAACCACAAAGATTACAGATTACATTGTGTAAAGAAGTATGAATTATTTCATTCTTTGGTCATTCATTGAGTATATATATGTTTTTCTATAAACTTTTTGTTACTATGTGTGGTATTAGATAGAGGTGAAATACCACATGAATCAGCCAAGGGAAAAAAAAAGTGAATGACGTCATAAATCTACTTTTGAGTCCATAGTTGCCAACAGCTGATGCCGTTTTGACACGTTAAAAACTGAAATTGATTAATTTGATTTTGAGAGGTGCGTGAGACAGGGCATAAAAGTGTGATAATCAGTTTCTACACTGTTCTCACATGTATGCATTTTCAAGTTAAAGGGGACCTATTATGGCATCTAATACCTATTTTAAACAGGCCTTGAATGTCTTAAAAACAAGCTTTTGATTGTTTTTGCTAAATAAATGAGAAATTCAGCCTCTGAGCCATGTCTTTAGCATCCCATTCTCTAACCTCATTCTCTATGGAGGATTCTGAGTGGGCGGGGAGGCTATGATAATGAGGCACTGTGCTGATTGGCTGCCTGAATGACGCGATACACTGCTATGAAAAAATGGCGGAAACTCCGGCCGGCGGAGTTAGTTGTGGGCGTGGTTTCATGCATCGGAGGCCAACCGATGTAAATCACATTTTGGTTACGTAACGAAAGGGAGCAGAATCTGAACGGTTCGTAGAAGCCACATCACACTGGGTGGCTCATCCGGGCGGCTGTACAGACACTGCAGAATTTGGTTGCTTTCCTCCTTCTCCTTCTCCTTCCTTCCTTTCCGTTTTCAGGCTGAGGGGAGACCACTTATATGTTAAAGCAAGAGAAAACGTGTTTTTCATATTAGGTCCCCTTTAAGTATTTCTACAAAGCTTGAATTGTACTAAGCCTTGTTAATAGAACAGTCCTCTCTGAAGTGATAGGAAAAAAACGAGTGTCATTGCTGGTCCAGAGAAAACCAGAAATAAAACATTGGAAAGAGTACCAGTCATTTTCTTGGGACAGAAAACATGCTCAATCCTTGCTGTACATTCATAACCTTCCACTTCTCAACTGACTGGTGAAGTGTTTGTTCTTGTGGACATGAACAGGCCGGAAAAATTCTGCCCTCTGTGATGTCATAAAGGGCTGATGTTAGAAAAAGCACTCCAGAGAGAACTTCCTCTGCACAGTGAAAACCAAGTTAATTGTACACAAGAATAGAACAACATAGGTTGACTTGTTTTTTTTAGCCTCTGGTAATGCCTACGAGCATATTTCATCATAATACCAATGTAAGTAATTAATAAAACACAAAAAAGCTTAATATGGTAACTTTGATCTGTTCAGTCAAGTTGTTTAATGTGTGGCCTTTTGACTACTTTAATTAAATCAAAATGTCTCTATGGAAAAATAAAATATTGCCTACCCAGGGCTGTAAAATATTGTTTTACTAATGACATATTGAAGTACATTTTATTATAAAAGTTGTAATTTGCTTTTTAATGAAACGGAGTTGAGAGAAATACCCCTTTTGTGTTCTGGCATTTCATGGTTAATTGAAGATCCATGATATTGTATTCCTCTTTGCTATTTTATTCAGATGACATGACAGGTTTGTTACTGTAGAATAATCCTCTCAAAGGGAAGCAAATCTGTTTTTTCAGAAGTGGAATTTAAAACAGTCCGTATCGCACTTGACTTTTTGTAGGAGTGTGGAAAACTATCAAGAGTCAAGTGCTTACGCTATGTTATTATAAAGGTCTTTGACTGCAGTTTAATTGTATCTTTGTGTATTATAAGGCAATGTCTTTGATTGTGCAATATATTTCATGGTTTACAAGGTTTAAATAATACCAGCATCATGCCACAATAAATGATTTAACAATAAATGATATAAACAAAACCAAACTCTTACACACACATACTGTTTACATGTTAAACTATAAATGTATCAACTGATCTATTAGATTGCAAGTCATTGGGTTTCTAAATTTAGTAAAAAAAAACGGGTGGTAGGGGGATGGTTTGCTATTCATAGTAAGTCTCTGATTTCTTCTTGCTTTATTTTTCGTTTGACTCTGTTAGATATTTCTTTCTTTTTATCTCTTTTTCCCTCTGCAGTTCTCATCCCCCATAATTGCATCTAAAGGTATATGCAGCCAGCCAAATGTAGTTGTGATTAGCTTCCACATGGTAATGGATGAGCTGTCTGGCGTTCTCAGTATTTTCTACAGAGTTTATTCTGTGTTATGTTGTTAGTGATATTCAGCAGTTGAGAGAAGAGCAGAATCTCTTTTCAGTCGAAAGCCTTCAGCAATGTACTTTGCTCTTTTTACGAGTCAAGACATTCTAAAGCAGCATCTTTATATTGCTTGAGGCGTGGCAATATGAATGACGATTTCACAAATCTTGGAAGAACCCAGTATGGAAGAATATTGGAAGAACCCATTTGAAAAATATCTCAAAGTTTAACTTTTATCAGAAATACTTGGAACAATTCTGATCATCTCCAAACAAACTATTCCCAGTAGACTTCCACTATAAAGGTCCCTGAAATGATCTGTCGTGGCTTCCAGCTCCTTGGGCCAACTGGAGGCAGTGAATGCTGGAGGAGCTGCAGAGCTGTGGAGCTGCTGGTAAACATTTCCAGCAGGACCTCCCTGTGTTACAGGCCACTAGCTAAATTTTGTCCTCTGACACTTCCAGGCCAACCCACAACTGGTTACGGACGCCTGTTAGAGCATTTAACAGTGCAATGAAGCATATTTTCTTTAAATATATAAATAATTATAATCTACTAGGACTTTATTTACAGATCAGAGGCTATGCACAGAAGTCAATACAGTGCTAAGTACTAAGTAGCAAACGTGACAACAGATAGCCAGTTGCTATGCTCATAAACAATGAAAATACCACACCCCTAGTTATACGCAAATGTGTTGCTTGATCGAACTTTTACTGATATGGTACAAAAAAAATCACCCTTCCATGCACTTGTCATGGACGTGAAATCAAGCTGTGGAGACCAAAGCCGTTTTTTTGGACCAGACTGTAAATATGTTTATTTCTGGTGCCAAGTTGTACATTTTAACATGGGGGTCAATTTAGTTAGGGAGCAGTGATGTAGTAGAGGGAAATACACAGAGGGAACTCCAGTGCAACCAAGCCAAGCAATCACATTTTTTGTGGTCTGTTTTCACCCAACATATTGTTAAATTTATGCATAGGTGCACATCGGGCCACGGGTTACAGTGTAGGATTACAAATATAATCTTAACTAACCTTTCTCAATAGAACAATATAGAGTTAACCTCAGAGAGCTTCACAGAGATTACAGCTCTAAACTAATTAGCATTCAACCCTTGGTGCTACAAATTAAATTTATTTGTATATTATACTACTTTAAAAACATATCACAACACATTTCAGTATGATTTCTTTGTTGTCACCATGCATCTGTCATTTTGTCAAGTGAATGCCGAGACATAATTTAACATGCACACTGTTTTATCTTACTGCATTTTGTGAGATATGGTCATGTTCAACAATCAAACTTCCCTGAGGCGTGCACTTCATTTTGCAATCACTCAAACAGCCAGTTGTCTTCCTGGAAAGTGTGTAGCCCACGTCTTTGCCGTCTCTGCCGTAAACCTCAATCCAAGCAGTGTCTTTGATTCAAACACAATGCCTCTGCTGCCTTCTGCTCGGCACCGTGTGATTGTCACTTTCATTTCAGAATACTCACCCCAGATTTTGCCAGTGCAGTTGCTAATGGGTACTCATTTTCAAAGCCTAGAGAGGATAATCTTGTCATCTTTGTTTTCATGGCCACCTCAGGGCCATTCAACAAGTTCAAAGAAAAAAATCTGCAGTGCAGTGTTTGTGAGGCTTGTTCTTGCTGTTGTGTTCCAGCTCCATGTGGAAACAGGTGCTGTGCTGAATGGCTTCTGTGGCATCCACAGGCTCACTTAAGGGAATTTGTGGGCCTGATGCTTTATTATGTTCTGTTAATGCTGATGCCAGAGTACATCACAACACAGAATAGCAGGAGTAGAACATGGATCCTGAAACAGCTGCTCTCTTGAAAGTCACTGCTTTCACAATTATTTTGGCTTGTTATCCAGTTTCACTACTTAATATGTTAAAATTCATAACAACCCATTGATAAGCAGCATTTTTTCTAAAAGACCAGTATAGCCATTCAGATTTGGAAAAAGCTTATTGATTTCTACTCAGCTGGGTATTTGTTTTTCTGGACCAAAAGCGCCTCACCATTAATAAGCAGCAGTTTTTGAGCTAATGGACTGGACAATGGGAAAAGCCCATTATGCATTCCTGTGATGAGAAAATATTTTAATGTTCTGTAGTTCAAATAATTTCAAGAAACAAGCTCAAAGAATTTAAAGAGTTTGCGACAAATCGAGATCATGGCTTCCTTGTTTATTTTAGTAAATGACAAGATATCAACAGATTTAAATCTCAAGGTCTAGAACAAGGTCATCAAGGTCTTTATATCTTTACCTTAACATTTCTACAATCAAATAATTGAGGCATGTCCGTACAGTAAAGGCTGATACATATTCCACAAGAACAGAGAAATTTGTTCTTGTTTTCGATTCAAGGACAAAATGACGTCATTCTGTTCTCACAGGCATGGTTTGGGACTTCTCGCAGCTTGTTCTCGATGCAACTTCTGGGTAGAACTTTTTTTTGTGTGCTCTGCGAGAACTGTTGTGTTGTTGATTAGAAATGTGGGTGTGGTGTATATATATATATATGTGTGTGTGTGTGTGTGTGTGTGTGTGTGTGTGTGTGTGTGTGTGTGTGTGTGTGTGTGTGTGTGTGTGTGTGTGTATATATATTTAGAAAACTAGACATTTCCTATGGTTTACCACAGGGATCCTCAATCCTGGTCCTCGAGGGCTGGTGTCCCACGTGTTTCATATGCTTCCCACACGCCTCATTCTAATTAATGGTCATCATCAGCTTGTCATCAAGCTCTGTCAGGATTGTGTTGAAGCAGGGAAACATCTAAAACATGCATGACACCAGCCCTCGAGGACCGGAATTGTGAACCCCTTGTGTACCATATAATACATTAGACATTGCGGAAAATTTGCACTGAGCACCCACCAGCAGCTTTGAGTAGTGAGGTTGTTTGAGAGTTTTGTCCAGTTTTGGTTAGTACTATCTGAGATACTCTCCAAACTTTTTTTTTGTCACATTTTCACAGTTTTCTCTGGTTTGTTTTGCTCATGGTGGCGTTCTGCCCCGATGTGCTCACAAATACACATGCACACGCTCACAGGTGAGAGGACATGTGGACATGTGTATGTGTGTATATTTTTCTAACCTTTTAAGTTGTTACATTGTGTGATGTCATTAAAAGAAACATGAGCAACATTGTTCCTTTAAGAAGTGTTGTAAGTTCCAATACACAGCATTAAGCAGATGTTTGATGATGTATTGAACTAATAATCAATTATTGAATTCATTGGCAAGTAACTTAGTCATCAACTTTTGTCGACTACGTCGATTATTCATTGTGGTCCTATTGCAACGCAATGGGAGGTGTGGAAAAGAGAATAAGTAGAGAGTGCAGGCCGGGTGGAGTGGGTGGAGAAGTGTTGCCAGACTGGAGAAAAAGGAAACAACCAAAGAGCAGATTTCCTCATGTGGTGAAAGAGGATCTAGAGGATATGTAGTTGGTTGATGCAACAGAGAAAGATGAAGAAGACAGGATAAGATGGAAGCAGATGATCACCTGTGGTGACCCCTAAGGGAAAAAGCAAGATAACTACTTTTGGATGTTTGTGGGCTATTTGGGAGCTGTTTTTCACATGCAGCACTAGCACAAATATACAGTAGAGAGAGGATATTTAATGAATTACAAGGCAAGGGACAGAAAAGGCTGCGCTTTTAGCATGCATCAGTGTTTCTATGTCGGTTCTACATGTTGTACAACTGTTGATTTCTGGTGTTTGATGCGTGCTTGTGTTTACATTTTACTTACTAGATCAGACAGAAAGGAGACATCTCTGAGAGTGAATGCCAATTGCTCCGAATCAAATTCATTTTCTGCTGTGTACTTCTTGTGTGTACTCATTTGGTTGACAACATTATTATTCTACAGATGGGCATTAGAGCTGGGTATCGACTTAGATTTACAAAATCAATTTGATTCGATTCACAAGGACCCAATTTCATTCGATTCGACTTTCGATTCTGGGACAGTACCAATTTTACTTGAATATGGAAGAGATTGTCAGAGAACTAATGCTGTAAATTGGAAACTAACTCTAACTTGGTACTTTATCAAAAATATCAATGTATACATTTACAATTGAGCCCAAAGCAATAACATTAATCATATACCTTTTATTGATCATGACCTGACCAAAACAAAAATAAAATAACTTAAATCAAATCACATCACATCACATCACATCACAAGGCAGTAAATAATGTGTCTCTAAACACATTGTAAACTGAGGACATTCACTTTGCTGCCTGTCACTGTCTCACAAAGGTTTTGTGCAATATTTCACAGTGGCTGCAAAACAAACCTAGCAATTGTATCAGAAGAGAAACAACCAAAAGAGACAGACAACCACATAAATGCATAAATAATAAATAAAAGTAAACAACCAAAAAGTAAAACGGCACTGTATTGTCCTATAGTGCAATAAGTCAGGTTTTTGGTGCATGTTGGAAAACTTAAAGTATACAATAATAAACTGATAAAGCCCTCTGTCAAACAAAATGTTAAGTCAAATTCTATTTTACTGTTGAGCCATTTTCATCCTTAAAGGTATAGTCTGTAATCGTATTCAAAAAACATTTATTGTTATACTGGGTGAAATGGTCCTTCCATCCTGAGAGTAGCCAGTGAATAATGTGTTCAGAAAAAGGAAAGAAAAAAATCCGACCTTTCTGACAGCTTTAATCCTGTAAAAACTCTGACCAATCTGGTTTTTGCGCACCGAGTGACAGGAGCCCCTTTCACACAGAGATTCCGCAATATTGGTGTAAAGAAGTCCTGCCAATACGCCGCCTTTGTTGGTTCACACAGAACCATACAACGCCGGCATAACGCCGCTCCCGTCTGTAAATTCACACAGCATGCCGGCGTTCCGCAATCAGAGGCGTGACGACAGCGTCAGCGTCTAGTGGCATGCCGGCATGCCGGCTGTGTCATTCACACAGACCCCGTTTCGTCTCTGTGACGGCTCTTTGACTACCTCCGCTGCCGGCTTATTGGTGGGGCCACTTGGCCCCCCCATTCCGCCTCCGTGACTTTCACACAGAACAGCGAGGCGGCTTAAAGGCGCAACGTTCCCGCCTCGAACTGGCTGTGTGAAAGGGCCTAGGGATTGGTCAGAGGACCAGAGGATTGGCAGGTGGGAAAGAACCAATCAGATGCCTTCATTTTAAGTCTCGCCCACGCCCCCCTCTGTCCGATGCGCGCACTCGTCACGTCGAAAATCTTGCCGGAAAACTTCACACACTCGAGTCACGTTTGCTGAAGAATGGCGCAGAAAACGAGAAAACGCATTCAAAAATACCACCTCCCCAGTATGGGTGTCCGTGGGGATGGAGGCGTCTCCATCCCGGCGAGGGCAGAGAGCGCGGGTGCGGGTGCGGGTGGCGGTGCGCTGCGGTGCGGTGCCGTGCAGGCTCTGTTGCCACGGCTACGCCGTAACCTACGCCGTAGGGTACGCGGCCACGTGCACCATTCTGCGTTGGTGTAACGCGGAACCATAAATCAGCCTTCAGTGTGTGCTCTGTGTGCTGTTCTGAACACTTCTCTGTTGTGCTTATTTTGCTGGGACGTCGGGTCCCTCCGCCGAGACACAACTTTTGCTGTTCATTGTTGTGTCTAAAAATGATGCGCAGTGCCCACCAAATCAGAAACGGCACAGATATTCTGTGATATTTTTTTATATTTATAAAAAAATAAAATTATAAAAAAATAAAGGATACCCATAACTTTGATTGGGTGGGCAGGGCGCACGTTTGGGTGGGCACAGCCCACTCCTGCCCCCCCCTAAAACCGGCCTCGCTTACAGGTGAATGAGACATGGGGTAGTTTTGTTGAAAATGTGCTGTCCAAAATGTTCTGGAAAACTCGACTCCTGCAAATGCGCGTTCCCCAAAGTTTGTGGGGGCGTGGCTTTGGACGGAGCGCTGAGGGGAGGGGGAGGAGGGGGTGGGGCTTAGAGGAGGTGCCACTTTCAAATCTTGCTAGCTCTCCAACATTACTGACTATACCTTTAACTTCCCCGTGTGTCTAACATTTATCAGACTGTCACTGAATTGGACGAATCAAAAGAAGGAAACATCACACAAAAATGTTTGAAAAGGGCTTTGAATTGCACATAACAACAGTGTAACGAATGGTGTTGTTTGGAACATGTTAATGAAAAAGTCTTATAAACCTTAAATGATTTTTCTGCAAGACAAGGAGCTGATCTACATCTTGTGGCGTGAGGCAGCTCCTTTTTGCTGTAACAATATTGCCAGCAGTTGAGAATACTCTTTCGAAAGGGGACACTGGTCGCGACACCTTTTTGGACACTGCTTTGCTTGGCGAGCCAAAAGGGGATACTCCCCAGCATGCACCTTCCACCAGCTCAATGGATTTTCAGAGAGTGGAACATGTGTTACTTCCTTGTATCTTTTCACTTATTCCTGTGCCTTGTGAGCAAGAGTATTGAGTGATACAGCATCTGTTAGCATGTAGGGGGACCCAAGGAGAAACATCAGTGCAGAAGATCCCTTTGGCCTGGTCAAGCTGTGTCTCTGCTGTACATCGACAGTAGTTTCTTCCTGTTGAAAGATGAAACTTTTTATGAATAAACTTAATTGTAAAATCAATTAGGCACTCGCCGTGGAAGTCAGCAGTTTAATATTGCTGCTAATACAAAAAAAAAAAACAGGTTTCAACTGCCCTAGTCTGTAAGACATGAGACATGAGGTTCCATTCATTGTCAATGTAGTGGGCAGTAATGGTCCGATATGAATCTGTTGCTCTGGATGTCCAAGTGTCACAGGTTAGGGCGACTCTCTTTGCTGACTTAAGCAATGTTGCGAGTCTAAAGGCTGAGGTACGGTTCTGCGTCAAAACGACGCCGTGCCTACGGCGTGTGGTTTTCGTCCACGCAGACCACACGCCGTCACCTGCGCCGTCACCTGCGCCGTCACCTGCGCCGTCACCTGCGCCGTCACTGAAGTGCACCTCCCGAAAATTGTAACTACGCGTCGAGGCGACGCAGACGGAGAGGGCTGTGATTGGTTCACTTGGAAGCAACGCATTTCCGGTTTCCGGTTTGAAGCAGTAGTGAACTTTCAGGGCTCTTTTCTTCGTTTATATGTGATTTTTTTTGTTTTGGTTTTTTGCACAATAGTTGTCCTTATCTCTTTGATTTACTGTGACCGGAAAAAGTCGGATAAACCATTCAGAAAAAGATTGCTAACTAGCGGCCGCGGGGGGTACTGCACCGCGCCGAAATGGAGTGACGGAGAAGTCCGAAGGGTTCACGACGGCGTCACGGCTGCGGCGTGTGCTCTGCGTTGGTGTGACGCAGAACCTTAATTCAGCCTTTAGTCTCACATTTGCATACATGTTTGGGACTGTTCCTTCACTCAGCTGTGTGCGTGTTGGTAAAAGGTAGCGTGGCCCCTGAGTCTTAATAAGGCTGTGGAAACCATCATTTTCAACAACGGTGTATGGTCGTATGTTATTGTATATGAATGTTGTGACGGCCTCGGTTATTTTCTGAGCTTGCGGAGAGTTTGCTGGTGGCTTATATACAAATGCTGCGTTTCTTTTCGGGTCCAACGTCTTTGCAGAGCGGTGTCTTGGTGGTAAATTATTTCGAAGATTTGTTGTGTTTCCACAATATTTCACAACCATGTTGCATATCTTACATATAGTTTGGCTGTCCAGTTCATTGATATATTTTTTTTTTTATCCCGATTTTTTCACATTTTTATCATCCAGTGCTCCTACCTAAGTCATCAGGACATAGCACGTGGAAGGATCACGCTATTCTGGTCAGATTCGCTCCCCCCCTGTGGGGGGAACTCGAATATTAGGGGTGTAGCGGTACACAAAAATCACGGTTCGGTTAATTTTCGGTGCAGTAAGGGAAAAAAACAAAAAACGTAAAAATTACTTTTCGTTTCATTTTCAACTTTTGTAAACAACTTATTAAAATTAAACATTAAAAAATAAAAAAAAATATATATAAAATAAAAAAGGAATAAAAATCAAATACTGCTTAAATCTATTACCAAGTCCTCCAATAAATAAAATATTCTCAAATTAAATAAAATATTAAACGTGTGTTTCAAACCTGTGTTTTCAATAACTGAGTATGGTCGCAGATCCCACCACCCCCTCATCTGGCGCCCCGGCTGGCCAGAGGGGGCATGTATAGCCCAGGACTGCTGCATGTTTTTGTGAGGGTAGCTCACATTAGCTATCCAAGGGAACACAGGGAGAACATGCAAACTCCACACAGAAAGGCCCTTTCGAGAACCCCACCCAGGGTGTGGGTGCTGAAGTCATGGGGAAGTAAACACGCCCTCAGCACCCACAGCATCCCCGGCGAGAATTGAACACAGGACCTGTGAGGCGGCTGCACAACCAGCTGCGCCACCGTGCCCCTTCTTTTTCAGATTTAATAAGATGTTAATGAATTTTCACATTTAATAAGAAGGGAGACATTGTATACAACATAATAATTCATAGAATAATTCATGGAGAAGCTCCTTTGTTTGACACAGACTATTCATAGTTCATATTGTATGCTTACACAAATGGTTATAGAAACAGCTAATCAACTTCCAACCTTGTCTAAGGCAGGACAGTTACCTGAAGTTTTGAGTTTTTCCTCAGAAGTGTCTGTTTAAATCGAAATGAATCACAGAGAGTACTTTCAAAGGCTTCACAACATATTATCTCCACCTCCTCAATCTGAATTCTTGTGATTTCTTTTGGACGTGGCACACTGAAGCCGCTGCTGTTTTACTCTAGCACTAAGGAAGTGACAGTCCTAATTATGCAGCCTGGTGGCCCAGAGACACTTAAGCATTAACAATTATGTAGGGATGGGAGCAGAACATAAAAGGACAAGAATAATGAGCGTGGGGGGGGGGCATCGTGCAAGAGAGAAAATTAATCAGAAAAGAGATTCAAAAAAACAAGGGGAAAAAAATCATTTTGCTGGGTTTTTCTGGTAGAAAGAAAAAAAAAACACAAGAAATGTAATGTGTGAAGTCCAAAATGAAATCCCTGTGCTTTTCGACTGGTTTCAATAGTAAAATCAAATTACGAAATGCATCCTGTCTATTTATTCAGAAGGGGTTTCCTACATAAATCTCTTGGTGCTCACAAGTTGCAGAGATCAGTCATGCCTTGTTGCACAACAGGCATTTCTCAACCCATAAACTGAACATCCTTCACTGTGGACACGGGAACATACAACAGACCCTTATTAGATGTTTTCCCAACCATATGTTTTGCAAGCATAGTAATTGCCTTGGTCTGCATAACTGAACACTGTGGATGAATTCATGATCCAAACAGACCGTGTTGTTTAACAAACAACTCTAAAGGACACTGGCCCTCAGTTTATGCTGCTTGCTGTAATCCTCTGAGCCCTAAATGGATTAATGATTTTGAGGTTGTCAGTTCAAACACAGGTACAGAGGATACTGCTGATGTGTCCTTGAGTAAGGCACTTAATCTAAATTGTGTCACTTAATATCCATCTTCATAAAGACTTTATACACATATCATAGGTTATGTAAGTCACCCTTAATGAAATCAGGAGAACAATACAAACCCCATAAAGCACCTTCGCTTGCAGCATAGTCTTGGGCTTTTTCAAGCAAATGAGTGCATTTTATTGCAAAGTCACTGTTCTGTATGATAATGTATTCCATAAAAATAGAGGACTCTTTTTCTTTTTTTTTTTTTTTTTGCTTTTCTAAAAACAGACTTAAGATTTTTCATCTCATGTTAAAATATTGGCACATGGCTTCCATCTTTCTGTCTGATAAATGCACTGTTCAGGGTGCGTCGCCTAATCAGAGCAGTATAGCTCAGATCCATTTCTGAGTGGGTGGTTGGCTTGGACCTGGACCCCACATACAGGGAGGAGAGTTTGCAGGGTTGCCCAATTAGTGCTGAAAAGTGTTGCAGTGTGAGAGTGCGTCAGCAGGGAAGTGTGCACCGGAGGAGGCGTGTCATCAATCATCACTTTAGCTCCGGGCTTATTCCATCCCTTTTCCTTATCTGGCAGCAAGAGAAGGAAGAGGAGGAGAGAATAACAGTAGCCAGCCAAGTCCAGCAATGACAACAACCTGCATTGGAGCTGACTGTATTAAAGTATTGTTTTAGACATCAAAAACCACACTGTTGAGCCAAATACTAAAGATGAATTGTTTGTTTAAGGTTCAGTGCAGTTAGTTGTTTCTTTTAACCATTGAACTCTAAAAGAACACAAGAGCAACCTCCTCTACCTGATCTCATAGTCTTGAAAAGAGTAAATCACAATTTTTCCAAAAGTGTAATGCGCCTTTCCTTTTTCCATGTTTTATGTCCACACCAGGTTCAATGAAATGAAGTCTGGAAGGATTTGCTGACAAACCTGAAAGAACACTTCTCCGTAGCTCACACCTTGCTGAAGGAGCAAGTCACCTTTGGGTATATTATGGTTTTGTACTGAGCTATACTTTGAAGGGTTCTCACCAAATACATTTAGTAGGAATCATTAACCCGTTCTCCCCGACAAACCCGGTACCAGGTCCAGCAGCTGTATGCACCAGTTCATGTGTGGAAAAAGTTACCTAAGTGCTGTCAGGGTATTTTCTTTCAACTGTTTCTCAAACAAGAAGCCCTAAAGCCAATATTTCAAAACTCTAAGTACGTTTTGTCAACAAAGTTTTTGATTTATAACAAGTTCAAAATACATATGTAACAAATGATGGCGCCCCCAGCACGAGCAACACCTGCAACAAAACGCCACAGAACGCAAGATCAATTTTCTCCACCTCAACGTAGTTGGTATCATATGAAACTAGAAAAGCTACACTTTCAGATGATACCTACCGAACATAATCTTTTCTGAGCTGACCACTTTGTGCCAATCTCAAAACAAACCGAAAGCCAAAATTCACATTTCACAGCCAGCACATCAGACGGGTATTCCAGGAAGCGGGTTTTGTGAAAACTCTGAGTTTGTTAAGCCTGAGATGAGGGAAATCCAGAGTTTTCAGTTCCAGAAAGCGATTTAACTCAAACTCTGAGTCAGTTACTATGGCAACTGACCCTGTGAACCTAACTTGCTCGCTAGCAGGTTTACTTCAATAAAGCCTGAGTTTCTCTCTGTCTCCTCCCTCAGTGGCGTCAATTCAGCCAATGGGCCTTTACGCAATACGCATCCGTTTTCTGCACCACGGACAGCAAGCGGCAGAGTTAGAGAGCAGAAAAAGCGTATCTAACAAACGCAACGTATTTTATTCACTATGTCAGTGCAACAATATCACAGGGACATCCGAGTTTAATTTCAAACAGTTAAAGTCCAAATGCAAAAAAGGAGAGGGAGGGAGCAGAAGACAGAAAGAGAGAGAGAGAGTAAAAAAAAGGCAAATATTTCCCTTAAACAGATTTATAAGAGGGTAGGGTGATTTGATATCGTACCTTAAAATGAACTTGCATAATTAATCCATCAGTGGCTAACAGCCTCGTTAATATTTTCTGCTGCTGGGGCAACATTGGACCCATCACTTGCCTTCTTTCTTTTTTTTTTAAAATTGCGTGGTTGTCTGTTTCCTTTTCATTTTTGTAAGATAGTAACACTGCAGAGTGCGCTAAAAACTTTGATAGCGACCACTGTCTTCAGGGACGCTGGGACATCACATTTCAAGATATGAGGGGGGTACAAGTGTTGGGAAAGATAATACCTAGTGAAATCCATCATGTTGTTCTGATATGCATTTGTAGTTATTTTATATGTATTAAGTAATAGAATAAATCAATACAAATAGACACAAAGTAATTCCATAAATGTATAAAAAAAAATAAAAAAACATTTACATTTTCCCCTGAAGCCGAGGTGTGGCGGCTGCCCCTGATCTAAATGACAATAAAATTTAATTCAATACCATTCCACCACTGTTTTCATCTGTAGTATTATAAGACAGTGTGATTAAATGTTAAATGAATACTGCATTCAAACTTACACATTGACTGCAGCAACTTTCTCCCACGCCAATTCTCTCCTTTACTGCTGCAGCTGTTTGTTTTTTTTTTTCCCAAAAGATGCTCTCATACTCACCATATGCACGTATTAACTCTTCTAACTGCAGTGGCATGAAGTATGTGGAACTTTAGATGCAAACTAATGTTTCCTCAAAGGGATTTTGTAAATTGAAATGTTAAATAAAGTTTAAAAAAAAAAAGTAGGTGGATCTTTTGTTGTCGCCGGTTGCCATGGTGAATCGTTGTATCAGGGCTCTATTGATGATGGCTTTTTATTTTCTTCACGCACGCGCTTAACTCGAGGTTAACAAACTCTGAGTTGATTGGACTAACTCATATCCGCTGTTCTGGAACCGAAAACTCTGAGTTTCCTATCTCAGGTTAAGTCAACTCGGAGTTCAGGTTTAAACTCAGAGTTTGTTGAACCTGCTTCCTGGAATACCCCTCAGATGTTTTTCATCGCTTAGTATGTCAGCAAATCCCAAAGCTATTCTCACCAAAAGCAGTATATTTTATTTCCTTACCATTTCATTGTAATTTTCAGTCTATCCACATCATCTTTGACCAAAATTCACGGCTTAATCCTTCATAGTAGTGAAACTTTTTCATCCGTCGTCATTTCATATCCTGCCGGTCGTGGCCATTTTGTTGACATCTCTTGGCTTGGGAATTTATGTAAACTTTGTTGACATTTTACATGTCGCGAGATTTCAAATGAGATATTACACTTGAACGAGACTTTATCCATCAGGCCTCCACCGTTGAGCGTAAACTCTGGAGCGCGGCAGCCATCTTGGATCAGTGCACAGTTGCACATATAGAGTGAGACGCACCGAGAGACCCGCACAGAGCACAGTGATTTTTGGATTAAGATTTTACGAAGTCATGTATCATCCAATAATCAAAGTATTTTATAGCCATATTCCCTTCAAAGTGGTAAAAAAACACATTTGGCACAGTATAAGTATACAAGTGGCCAAATGGAGAGTCCACCTGGTACGATCCACACTAAAACCTTTACAAAATCTATGTGCTTTAAGCTAGTCTCATGTAACTTGGTACAGTTGTAGTCAATGAGTTTCTGAATCCAGGCAGTGGTATCTTTATGCATATGCATTGCTATCATGGTGTTTTCCAATGTGCAAACTAA
This sequence comes from Cololabis saira, assembly GCF_033807715.1. Taxonomy (NCBI): domain Eukaryota; kingdom Metazoa; phylum Chordata; class Actinopteri; order Beloniformes; family Belonidae; genus Cololabis; species Cololabis saira. The sequence continues at coordinate 24,552,291 of NC_084599.1, forward strand.
AAAAAAATTAGACATGATAAAAATTTCATTTTTTTTCTTTGGTTTATCACAATCTTTGGGGGTGGGGGGGGTCATCTAGTCATGTTTCCATTACCTCTAGATTTGCACAAAACCAAATATTGAAAAAGAAATCCTGTAATGGAAACATTTTGAATTCGAAAAAAACTCAAAATATCGCAAAAACTTTTTCCCGCTTTCACAAGATGGTTTTTCAGGTGTTTCCATAATCCCGTTAATCGCAGAATTGTCACGGAAACAGTATTTGCACATTCCCATGTCTCTGGCAACGCTCGATATGACGTGGCCAGTAAATTTAAAGTAATCAAAATCTAGTTTCCAGCTGTTTTTGGTGTCATTAATACAATGTAATTTTGCACCAATTAAGTATTAGGCAAGGCAAGGCAAGTTTATTTATATAGCACAATTCAACACAATGTAATTCAAAGTGCTTTACATTGACATTAAAAGCGGCAAGACATGATTAGACAGTAAATAACAAATAAGATTGAATACAATTATGAATAAGATGATAAGAAAAGAAGTAAAATAATAAAAAGCACAAGCTGTTAAAAATAAGGACAGTAGAGTCCAGCAGGTAAGTATTTAATTTAGAAGTACGCTTGAGTAAACAGTAATGTTTTTAGGCCTGATTTGAAGAAGCTGACAGTTGTAGCAGACCTCAGGTCTACAGGAAGTTTGTTCCACCGGTGAGGAGCAGAATAACGCTGCCTCACCTTGCTTGGTTCTGGTTCTTGGGAGACACAACAAACCAGATCCAGATGAACCTCAGGGGTCTGGGAGCTTCATAGGGAACTAACAGATCAAGCATGTATTTTGGTCCAAGGCCATTCAGTGCTTTATAGACCAGCAGTAGTATTTTAAACTCTATCCTTTGACTTACATGAAGCCAGTGTAGCGATTTCATGACCGGTGTGATGTGGTCCAGTTTCCTGGTGTTTGTCAGGACTCTGGCGGCAGCGTTCTGGATCAGCTGCAGCTGCCTGATAGATTTCTTGTTAAGGCCTGTAAAGATGCCATTGCAATAATCCAACCTACTGAAAATGAATGCATGAATAAGTTTTTCCATGTCTTGTTTAGACAGAATCCCCCTAATTCTAGCAATGTTTTTTAGGTGGTAATAGGCAGATTTAGTGATAAACTTTAGGTGGCTGTTGAAGTTCAGGTCTGAGTCAATAATTACAACCAGATTTCTGGCTTGATTTGTAGCTGTCAATGACATGGAGCCAAGGTGAGCGCTGATCTTTTCCCTTTCATTTTTAGGGCCAAAAATGATCACCTCTGTCTTTTCTGCATTTAGCTGGAGAAAATTCTGGCACATCTACTCATTGATTTGGTGAATACAGTTACTCAATGAGAGTAGGGGACTGTAGTCATGTGGTGACACTGAAATATAGAGCTGTGTGTCAAGTATGGTAGGAAATGTTGTGATGCTCCATAATCTGAGCTAGGGGTAGCATAGGCTATAGATGTTGAATAGAAGCGTCCGAGAATGGACCCTTGAGGAACCCCCACATCTTGGTTCTCTTAGACTCATGGTTTCCAATTGACACAAAAAAGGCCCTATCTTGCAAGTAAGATTTAAACCATTGAAGCACAGTGCCGGTAAGTCCCACCCACTTTTCCAATCTGCTCAGAAGAATCTTATGATCAACTGTGTCGATTGCAGCACTGAGATCCAGTAATACCAGAACAGAGGATTTGCCTGCATCATTATTCAGATGAATATCATTTAAGACTTTGATGAGTACAGTCTCAGTGCTGTGGTGTGGCCGAAATCCAGACTGAAATGTGTTAAAAAGGTTGTTTTTGCATCATAAAAGCATGGATTTGCTGGAAAACTACCTTTTCAATGGTTTTCCCCAAAAATGGCAGATTTGATATTGGCCTAAAGTTACTGAGAGTTCAAATCAAATCAAATCAAACTTTATTTATATAGCACTTCTCATACAAATAATGCAACACAAAGTGCTTAACATAAAACAAATAAACATAAAACTTATTAATGCCCTGCCCCCCTCCCCCCTCCCCGCAGACACAAGCACACTACAATTGACTTAGGTTATACACACAGACACACACACAGACACACGGTGCAGACATGGCTAGGCACAGTTGTAGCATCCAGATTTTATTTTTTTAGAAGAGGTTTTATTACTGCAGTTTTCAAGGCCTGGGGAAACTGGCCTGTTTGAAGAGAAGTATTTATTATCTGCAATACATCCGGAGCTATGCCGTTAAAAACTGGTAGTATACTTGTACTGAATAATCATTTGAATCGCAATAATTTGTCAGACTAGAGATGGATTTGTCCATCCTCAAAATTTTGATTTTATTTTTTGTTATTTTGAAGAGAAGGCTCACAGAATACGGAGAGGTACGAGAGAGAGTTATATTTATTCAAAAGTTCATCGTCTGATGTCCTTCCTTTTTGTGCTTTGCATCTTTATCTTTTGCCTGTGTGGGTTCTCTGGTTTTCTCTCATGAGACATGCATGTTTGGTCTGAGAATCCTAAATTGATCGTAGGTATTGTTGTGTGAGGTGTCTCAAGACTAGACTTGTAAGGGCCTTGCAGTGGACTGGCATAGCTCTCTGTTTTTTCAGTACACAACCCCTAATTTAATATTTTTGCAATGGAAGATCATTAGTTTCAATAATTTGGAGGGGAAATAGTGTGACTGACAGGCCATACCAGCTGATGGATAAGAGTCAGTGCTACTATACGGTGCACATAACCTGAAGTACTGCTGCACTTTCTGTCATGAGTCATACAGTATGATGAGTCATGGCCAGTTTGTACCAGTGGAACGGTATAATGACTATGACCTTTTAGAAACCGTGGGAAACCCTTGGTATGTGAAACTGGCCCTTGCCTAATCCAGGGTCTAACGTGCCTCTCACCAGGTCACCACGACCCCGGCCATCCTGACCAAAATATTTTTTTTTTCACCTTGTCTGCACACATATTAATGATTGATACCATGACGGTAGAAACCAAAAGTATATATATGTGCATTATTACTAAATATATATACATATATATACGCATACATATGCGTACACATACATAAATATACACATACAAACCCAGTGAGTTTTTTTTTTGGGGGGGGGGTGGGGGGGGGGTTGACGACATCCACTGCCAATCCAGGAAGCAGGAACACACGGAAACACACGTCAAGCACTGGAAATCTGCAACAAAATACCACAAACAAAACACGAGACCGGCACGGAGCCAACCAAAACAACAACAGCAATCGACCTAAATCTTGAGATCTGATCGCCGTCTGAGCTAAGCTACCGCTACCTAACCCCAAAAACTAGAGAGCCAGCATGCAGGTGAACAAGCCAGTGTGTATGTCTATGTGTGTGTGTGTGTGTGTATGTATATGATCATGCGCGTGTGTGTGTGTGTGTGTGTGTGTGTGTGTGTGTATCTATAGTGGGGGGAGGGGGGGGAGCAACCCCGCCACCCGCGAGACCAGAGGCCGACACGGAAGAGCCCGGAACCCAGGCCACCGGCAACCCCACAGAGGGGAGAAGCAGGAGGGAGGCAACCCACCGCCTGCGAGGCACCCCCCCCCCCCCCCGGCGGCGGCCGAGGGGGCCCACGGGCGGGGCCCCCACGGCGCGGGAAGAAGCAGCCAGGGATCCCGCGGCGCCGCGACCCAGGCAATCCCCGGCCACCCGGGGATTGCCCTCACCCTCCAGGCCAACGACCCCCACCCGGCAGGGGGCCAGCCCGCCCGGAGAGACAGAGCCGCCCCGGCCGCCGACGCGGGCAGGCGCACCCGCCCCCCACGAAAGTGGCCCTCCAAGACCAGAGGGGCGCCCCGCTGCAGAGGAAGCGGGGGGGACCGGAGACGGGCCCGGAGAGAGGGAACCCCCCAACAAGGCGACACCCGCGCAGGCCCGACAACGGAGGGCCCCAGACCCAGGCATCCCATTCATTCATGAAAATTACATTGTTGTTATTACAGAGAGGGGAAAGGTACAGAAAAGCCTATTGCTTTGCACCAGTGTGAATGGCCGAAACCTGGCTGACATGCTCTGTTACTGCAATCAGCATGCTGCATTTCATTTTGAGTCAGGTCCATATAACTGCCCTTTTGTTGAAAGATGAAAACAATCCCCAAGATACTTTTACGTTTCTTACGTTTCATTTTTTATTTTGAATCAACAGCAGTTAAAGCTAAAATGTCCAGCTGTTTTCTAGTCATTAGTTTAGAAAAAAATACTTGTAAAACAGCAGGCCTATGTAATTCACATTTTAAACATTGAGTTAAACTAAACGGGGCCTTGGGCTAAAATCTAAATCAAATGAGGGAAAATAGGAAAATATTGTCATCTGTAACCATCAAGGTCCACCTAAGCATGTACAGTACACAACTAACCTTACATAGAAAAAATCTATTCCAAACGCATAGCAGAGCATAAAAGTAAAAGCATTTGAACTCATTCTGATTGATAATTTCTCATCACTAATGATAATACATCACTTATTGTGAACTGTGGGCTACACTTGATTGCTTTCAGCAAACAGCGTCAGTATGCACCATCATGCGCCATGACCTCTGGCAAATGTTATCAATTCAACCTGTCAAATGTTTACACTGCCTTCCTTTCCTCTTGGGTCTGCAATCCATAGCCAACTGTTCCTCCGGCGTTAACACTGACACACTGTGTGACACTGGCTCAGAGATTTGTAATGTTTCCAAAAATGGGTACTTGGCTCTATATGGAGGGTATAATGATAATGAACTGTCAATCATCATAAAATGCCTCTCATTTGGGTAGGCTTCTTGCTACTTTGTCACAGTCTTTACAGTGTCAGTACCAACTAATGAAAGCTTGAAAATATCTTCTGAACATCATCCCCAAGGTATTTTATCATGTACGAACTTCTAAAAGCCCCACAGTTTAGAATTAAAATTATGGTTATATTTCCTGGCATGAGTCTTTTTTGTTAATTTTATGCTCTCTGCTCTGTAGCAAAAACTGCCCATGTGGAAAATACTTAAAGGTAATCTTTCCTGAGGGAAGTATACAGCAATATAACAACTGAAACTGTCCTCAAATGAAGGGCTTTGATAGCAGGAGTTAACCCAGATGAATGAATTTGCAGTAATAATAGCTTAATTCAGCCTTTTAAAATATCTGCATATCCTTAATCGTAATTTTGCACTCTAAAACAGGTCTAGGTTTGCCGCAATGATATGGCTTGTGGCCATTTTTTAATTTTAAATATCTGATAACTGTACTTCATAAAAAGTCATCAACTTCAACTGAAAATCCTCTAATTAAGTTTTTGTTCCTCTGTTAGAGCAATATGTGTTCACTCACAGATTATCCTCAAACATTATTGTGATGGTAATGTCCATATGGCAGTCTCGATGAGTGTGCCACGCTTTCTGGCATGAAAATAAAATGTAATTGCACTAATGGAGATTTGCCTTAATTAGGGAAAGGCAGTTGACATCGCTGTATGACATCATTAAGACTAACCCTATTCTGTGCTTTTGAGGTCAGAGTTCATTGTTGTCAGCTGTGCTGAGTGATATTGACTTCTTAATAGCATCTGGTCCTTCCAAACATTCACTTACTATGGAGAAATATTGCTGGTTTACACAAATGGCATTTGTGGCGGAGCGAGGGATGCAGCAAAGGCTTTTTGTTTTTTTGGGGGGGGGGCATTGACCAGCACTGGCCAGCTTGAGAAAGAATGGGAGATCAAATAAACATACCATCCACATGGTGACAGCCACACACACTCGAGCATAGCTGCTAATCAATTGTGTCCAGCAAGTAGACTTGTCTTTTGCACTTGAAAAACCACTGTCAAAATATTTGCCAAATACAAAACACATGCACTGCTGTGTTGGCTTGGCACAGTCGCAGTGGATGTTCTCGCATACTTTGTTTAAGTTGTCCTGGATAGAAATAAGTGGCAGTGGCATGAACAAGGTGTTTACTGTTAGTAAAATATTAAAGCTGAGATATAATAAAAGCTAATATGTCTTCAGGCTAAGTGACGGGCAACAAATGCGCACCCAGTATTTGCGGTAATTTAAGTTTCAAGTTTAGTTTTAAGTTTATTCATACATAGCCATTTAAAATAAACATATACAATTGTGACCATTCAGACATCTATAATGGTCCTTTGGCATGTATGAATGTACTGAATGTCATGAAAGAATGAAATCAAAACACGTCACAATTGTGTTATCCATGAGGCAAGTTTATTTGTATAGCACATTTCATGTACATGACAGTTCAAAGTGCATGCATTCACATTATATTTTCACTGTGAAAAGAGAGTAAGCACACTAAAAAAGAACAGTTATCTTTCAAAACTTCTCACTAGATATTCAGACAGCAGTGCAGAATAGTGATAGTGCGGTGTCTTATGTACTGTAATAGGAGGGGATTTCGGACACAGCCTGCTGCAAGTGTTGGTACAGATTGTTAGTGTTAACCTTTAGTTGCTTTAACTGTTTTTCTGCAGTGTTTACATTTCACTTCTCTTTGCTGAGTTTCATCTTCAGAAGAGCCAAAATGCATCCAAATAATAGAAACCGGTTGATACCAAATTTGGTAAAACCTTAAAGTTACATTTATATGTATTGTTTTTCTTCTTTTTTTACCAGCAATGACAGGCCAGAAACCTATAAGCCAGTTTTCTCATCGTTGTATGAAGCTTTTTTTTTTTTTCTTTTTTAAAACATATGTATGAGGGGGATCCGGGGGTGGCATCTGCTGCAAGTCTGAATGAGAGAAACACAGGAAAACACGGGCACACAAGCCTTTGGAATCTGCAAGAGAGATAACAATCAAATAGAACGGGAACAGGCAGAGACACAAACAGCAACCATTTCAGGTCTCTAGAACTGAATCAAGACTAGGCTACTGCGATTATCTGTCCCCCAAAACTGTGGTGTGAGTATGTAGGTGAGTGAGCAGGTGTGTATGTCTGTGTAATGTGTGTGTACAAAGTGAAAACAAGGTTTTACCTGAACTGTAACTATAGTGGAGGAGGGAGGGCGCAACCCCGCCACCCGGGAGACCAGAAGTTGACAAGGAAGAAACCCAAACCCAGGCAACCAGCTGCCCACGGAGGACTAGAAGAGGGCGGGAGGAAACCCCCGCCAGCAAGCCCCACCCCCTCCCAGCAGGCGACAGAGGGAAGCCCCGGGCGGGGCCCCCATGACCACGGGAGGAGACAGCCAGGAAACCTACGGTGTTAGACCAGGACCCAGCCGAGCACCATCCACCCGGCATAGGCCGATCATGCGGCCAGGAGGCCCACACCATCCAGGCCCAAAACCCCCACCATCCAGGCCCAAAACCCCCACCTGGCGAGAGGCCAGCCTCCCCGGATAGACGGGGCCACCTCGACAGTCGATGCTGTCGGGCCGGCACCCGCCCCAATGAAAGCAGGAACCCCACAGCCAAAGGCATGCCCATTTATATGCATTTTGAGTTTTTTTGTGCTTTGGTTTGTGTGACAGCTGTGTCAAAAAAAAAAACTAAAAACATAGACACTGATTTGTCTTTTTCACTGTTGGAGTTCCTCAGTTGTCTCTGTGTTTGAGTTCTCCTTCATGTTGCTTTCATGCCATGTAGTGGAAGAGGCGAAGTCCAGTGACTACATGTATTAGAATGCTCTCATACTTGACATGGGCATGATTATGTCGGTTATAAGTTCTGAATATCAGTTTCATTTAGTTGTCAAGAAATTGCCCAGCACCAAACATATGCTCATGAATTTTATTCTTTGGTACCACAAGTGTAGTTTGGCACCTGCTTTATCGCCAAGAGCATATATTTATTTCTAAATGAAATAGACTAGCAAAGAGAGACTCTTCATAAAAATTAGCATATTTTACTCAATTGTTCTCTGATTGGTTGAATTCCTGGAGGCTTGCTGTTGGGCAGAGCTAATGGTTCATGAACATGCACATCTCCAGTTGCCAATGAGACGTATCTTCAACATAACACCTTATGTTGGTATTATGTATATTTAGTCATCTTTCAGTCTCTGTCTTTCATTATGTTTTTTAAGTACAACACTAGCTGAGTCAGAAATCCAAGAAGTTGCAAGGTTAATGTTCTAAGTACTTATCATCTCATCGTTTTTAAAAGTCAAGGCTGTCATGGTGTTATGATGTGAAACTACTCATTTTGTTTGTTTGAGGTGCATGAAGGTGAATAGATTTTTATTATGGGCATGCCAAGTAGTGGCATGACCATATTGCAATCGTCCAGATTGTCAAGAATGGTCCAAAGGGCAATGTTGCTAGCATTTTGCTAACAAGCTACAGTCGCAAAAGTCCCATTCAATGACGGATTACCGCATGGGCAAAGTTGGCGTGTGCCCAGGGCCCTGGAGCCAATGGGGGCCCTCGGCTTTCAAACATTTTTTTTTTTTTTTATGTGTAAATTAAAATAAATTTACAAGCCCATAGGGCCCAATGATAGGGCCCCGTTTTGTGTGATACGTTCATATATAATCGTAAATTATAGGCTATAATTACGATAAAATGTGCATTGTGCGGCCAGTGTAGGCTAATTGTTACTTTACAACTATCCTGAACGCATCAGGGCTGTGAGCCAACGCTGATTGGCTGTAAAGCCTGATTTATGGTTCAGCGATAAATCGACGCAGCGCCTCCGCCGTAGGGTACGGCGAAGCCTACGGCGTAGTTTACGCGACGCGCACTGTACGTGCGCATCGCCGCACGTACAGTGCAGACAGTCAATACAAAAAATATAAAGCAATGGATTTTATTTTGTCGCAGAAGCTCCCGGGCATGGGACATGCAGCCGGCTGCTCTTCTCCCCAATCAGCACAGAGCCTCATTATCATAGCCTCCCCGCCTCTCAGGATCACTCACAGAAAAAGGGGTTAGAAGCGGTAAAACTAGAGACATGGCCCAGAGGCGGAATTTCTGATTTATGTAGAAAAAACAAGCTTTAGATTGTTTTTAAGACATTCAAGGCCTGTTTAAAATATACATTAAATGCCATAATAGGTCTCCTTTGATGTATCCTGAACCGGAAAGTGCACCTACACATAGCATGCATCAACACATGTGGATCAATCGTGCCTCGAAGGGCAATACTTTTCTAAGCCAAAAGCGTTACCGTGGCAACGCTAGATGCCAAGAAGCGGAAAATAAGGTTAACATTCGGACGCTTATTGCTCGGCCGAACTTTATCGTAGCGATATCATTTAAATGTTTCCAGACTCGGTTAACTTCGGACCAAAACATCTTTCAACCTAATTATGCCAATTATTACAGTTTTTGAGATATTAAACTTTCAATTAAAAAAAAATGTCCATTTGACTTTGGACGCTTGTTGCTAGGCAACAGGTTATCGTAGGGACATGATTCAAATGTTTCAAAACTCGCCCTCGCTGTGGACTACAACATATTCAAATTTCATGAAACTGTGATTTACATCAATTTTAAGTCAAAATGCCTGCCAAATGGCCCCGTCCCCAAAGGTTTATCAACAACATTTAACGGTTTATTAACAACCCTAAACTACTTCTTGGCCATTATTAATCACCCGAAACCACACAACCCCGAAGCAGGGGCTATGGTTTATTAACAACCCTAAACCACACCCCCTGTGGGGAGCACAGGAATGAATGCAATACAACCGTAAACACCTCAAACTGACATAGAACCACCCCGAACACAAACACTACAGCCCCAATCCAAAGCAGCAAGAGGGGACGAATGCAGTAGGCCATGCCCATATCCAAATTTCCTGAAATTTTCAAGTTTTTCTTGCTAGCCACAGACAAAGCTTAAACTATAAGACTTAAACTATGAGACTACTCAACTGATTTCTTTACTCAGGATGCACTAAACTGCACATACACACTGCCTGGCAACACAACACAGAGAGTTTACTTACCCCTTGTGGTTTAAACTTCTGAGCTTCTACCATTGAACCTTTACTGAATTTCAGATTTATTCTTTCTGCAAGTACAGTGCATACTTGTACTTTTTCATAAACCAGTCTTCAGTAAACCAGTATGGAAAATGTAGATATTCTTTGCTGTGCATTCATAAACAACCACTGAAGTATGTATGGATGTGCACTGCCTGAAGATTATGGAATTCATATCGGAACATTCAACTCTCTATGATGTCATAGAGAGCCTGTTTTAGAAAATAATATCTTCAAGTAAAACGGATTCAGTGCTGAAAACAATTGACCATGGGAGTACTATAACATGTTAACTTGATTTTAGCCTCTTGTCACATCTAAGATGACAAATTACGTCTCTTGTAGTTGATTTTAAGAAAATCAGTAATCGTTATTGAGGGGAAAAAAAATCGGTCAGTGCCTCTGTAATAAACTCCTCCGTCAATTCAGTCCGACTTCCAGAGACAAGGCATTGTGCAGGCTTGGAGAACATGTAACATTTATTTTAGACTTAACATTTTACAGTGAAAGAGGAATTATGTAACATTATTAAACTTGATTAATTTATATTATTTCCTGTCTTTTTTCTGTGAAAGAAAAATAAAATCTGAAGAAGATAAAATTGGAAGTGACAGCTTGGAACTTTACAGAAATTGGAAATTGAAATCAGCCTTGAAATGTGCAGTTGGTGGATCTCTTGAGCTCAGATCTACTCTCTTTTTAACCAGCAGTCATGAAATGCAGGCCTGACCTACATGCTGCGAGGAGGATCCATGCTCTCTTGTTAGTGTGTACTGGTGTGGAATTGAGGTCTTTTCTGTCAGGAGGCGATATGTTGAAGCTGTGGACTATTTCAGCTAAGCCTTAGGAAATAAAAGAGAGAGAGAAAGAGAAAGACATATCGAGATAAAGCTCTAAGTGAATGGGCCAAACAATGTTCAGCTCATGTGTGTCTGTGGACATGAATTATTGTGTGACATGTTTTGTGGGCTTGTGGACTGAGTTTAACTGTCAGTATGTATCATACGCTTGTGTGTGTGTGTGTGTGTGTGTGTGTGTGTGTGTGAATGTGTGTGAGTACTGAGGGTTTGACTGAGGGACTTATCCCCCACAGCTCCATGGACCTACATACATCATTAATTGCTGACAAAAATGAGCATTCTGCTGTATCCTTTCAGGGCTAAAAGACCATAGTTCCTGTATTTCCCTTTAGCCAGCTTTCGGGTCCGTGTGCCTTCTACAAACTTTGTGTAGGTGAGGATTCACGATAAACCTGAGGTTTCTGACCTGTGTGCTTCATACAGTGCCACTATGATGGATGGCATGGTTATCAGAATCTCATCTTCAGAGTGTGGGCTGTCCTATCATGCTGGCAAGGTCAGCAGTTACCAGACTCACAACAAAATGGTGAACTAGTGATCTTACTGAAACACTTCCAATATTTCATCCAACATTCATCACGTACGACATAGGAATGGCCCACAAATAAGCCACCGGTTACAAAGGTGAGGACACAAACTGCTGTAGAATTACATTGTATAAATCAGACTACTGCACTTGAAGAAAAATGTTTGTTTGAATTCTTAGTTGAATGTTATGATGGTTAACATATTTGTCAACATAATCAGAGATAATTCAACATCACGTAGCCTGGATTTAGTTGGATTGTAACTTGTAACGGTTTTTCCTTGAAATCATATACAGTAGATGTTATGCATTTCGAGGCCCATGAGCATGTAAATTTGTCATTTTTTAAAGAGCAGAATGACTGATAAAATTGTGGGAGCATGAATGCTAACATTAGCAAAATGACCAAATTTGTAAGGCGTTGAAACGAATGTAACAGAAGTTTTCTGTAGTTTGCTTATTTATTAATGCCTGTGTGGGTTGGTTCTCACAAGCTAGTCGGTCTTTGGTCTGTGGGAACACACCAAGGCTTTTTGAAACAATTCTGCAAAGTTGGAATTTTTCCAGCTAACCTACTTATCACATTTGTAGTTGATTGCCTTCAGGAGGAGCTACAGCTGCTTTGAATCTCATGAGCTCAGTAAAATTACAGTCTATAATTCAGCAGTTTCTATTGTTTCAGCTGCTTCCGTGGATGCGGTATATCCAATGCCAAAACAGATGTGCTGACATGCCCACAGCTATTTTGTTCAGGTTTAGTGTTTTACTGTTGGCCTTTCTTTTGTGTGGCTTTGCCAGAAAATATAAAACTGTACTGCAAAGATATATTTTCTTCATCCCTCACATTTACACAGTTAAAAGGATAGTGGCTGCCTTTGTTGTTAACTTATGGGGTGCAGAGGTCCAGAGATTTTCTGGAATGAGGCTGCACTACGGTCCGGAATAAGACCCTAAATGTAATGGGAGACAGAAACTGCAAACATAGCGGCAGACTAAAAGGAAGAGAACAATTTCAGCGACAACAGCAGGCGTTAGCCTGGACATGTCACTGTGACGCTGTATCTCTATCCGGCTATTGAGCTGTTGGCTGTGGATTTCTGTTTATTTTGTGCACTGAACCAGTTCACCCGTGTTGTTTAAATATCATAGCACTGATATTTTGAAAGGTTTACCGTCTAAAGTTGTGTCATTGGTTCAGTATTCAAGGTGGAATTGTTCAGCCACGGTCTATACTTCTGTACACATCTGTACTTCTCTACTTACATCTAACAGTATGGGTATTTATAAATGTCATTGATTAAGCAATAGCAGCAGTCCTACCTAAACAATAAGTTGTCTCTTCCAAGAATTAATATCACTGCTTGAATGCCTCCTTGTTTTGCATTAATCATGCATTATCTTATTTTTATTTAATGTGTGTGGATATTTCTACAAACCAAAACAAACACTGGTGCTTGCTTATCTTGGTGACGCTTTAAATTTTCTTAATTCATTTTTATGATTCATAATGCTCGTAAATTGTATGTTTTGTATTGTATTTTAAGTATCCAAAGAAAAAAAAAGGGAAAAAAGTGGAGGAATTAAAGGAATTTAAACACGTTGAAGCCAGACATGCAGAGTTTTTGGCATACTGTTTGTTTTCCTGCTCTTCAACAGGATTGATTTACTTCTAAGATATTTGTCCTGTGAAGGTCTTGACTATTCGCAGTAACCAAACCCCAAAGCAAAACTCTGAGCTTTATTCAGCCTGCTGTGCTAAATTGTGTGTTATACGCACAGAGAAATATAAGTGGCTTAGCAATATTTAGAATGAGAACACCTTTGGAACATTTCTCCAATCATATCAACAGAATGATAATGATTAGAGCTGGGTGAATTAGTCATAGAAATTATACCTTGTTTTTTTTTCTCAGTTATTCTTAATGGATCTAAAGGGATACTGATAAAAAGATTTGTCCTCTAGCTATTGTAAACCAGGGTCAGCTGTTGCTTCTCTGCTACCATAGCCTGTATTTTACACAGGTAATAAGACACTTCATGCTTAAGCAGCTTGTATTTATGTGTTCTGTTTCTATGATCAGATGATCATGTGGCGCGATGAGTCAAGTAGTGACTGAAATGATATTCATTAAGACTACGAGTTAACTAGTTGTAACTGGATTGGTCTGAAAATATCAGACATGAAAACATCTGTGTTTTTAATTTGGTCGTATTTCCACATAAAAAAAGACTCAAATGTTAGTAGAAGTATTTTTTTATCTTTTATTTAGTCTTTATTTTAATTATTTAATTATTCCCCAACTTTCATCTCAAGGCATTTAATCTTTGCCTTAAAGAGCAATAGGAGCAGTCTTTCTCATCATATGCCTCCCTTCAAAGGTGCCCGGATGGGAAAACCCATTACATCTGACTTCAGGCACTTCGCTAGTTAACACCTTGCTCATTAATGAGGTTCTTCAATGAACTTTGCTCCCGTCTTCAACTAATTGCACGTTTCATAAAATGATAACGAATATTCACAGATGTTTTAAACGGTAGTCTTTACATATAATTTACATGTCTGCACTTCTTTCAACATCCATATTACGAGTTTAACAAACCGTGCTTACTCTCAGCCATTTTCTGAAAACTGGCTTTTGAAGGGGTTTGATTTGTGTTTGAAATCACAGCACTGAGGCCTGTTGTAGTCATACATGAAAAGGAATGCGTATGAATCACAAACTCAGTTTGGTGTTGTGTTTGTTGTCAGGGTTTGATGAGGTAAGTTTGCTGTATTGTGTGCAGAATGATCAGCCCATCCCCTCAAACCCCAGAGAGTATAGTATTGTGTTTGTTTGCATGATGATTTGCCATTTGCTCATTTGAATGTGTGCAATGCAGGTAATGAGCACCCAGAGCTGTTGAAGCATAATAATACCCAAGGAAGGGATGAGATGGATTCTCTGTTGGGTATTTCAGTTTTGCCATTATTATCCTGGATGCCTATGTTTCAAAGTCCCGGATGCTGCAGCATTTACATGAATTTAATGAACCTGCTCACTTAGCTATGCATGCTCCTGTTTGTCTGTTTTACTACCAGCACATGGTTGGAAAGGAAAAAAAGACCCACAATTGCCATTTCAAGGGCTTTAGATAATATTATTATGGGTAGTATGTTTTATGAATTTGGTGGATGATTGTTACTAAGGGAAAACCCAGTCTGTAATTTGTTTCCCTATGTACTGGCAGTATATTTATTTTCTTCATCAACATACTGGGGCCTTTGTCTCCATCTAATTCCACACAAGGTAATTTGAACACAAACAACTGTTATCAAATGAAAATGGAGAATATGGATGAAGCTGATGCTGTTAGATGTTGCTTTTTCAATTATTTTTTGTCAAGTTTTCCATATCTTTACCATCTTTATCGATGCTTGTCAGACACCTATCAGACTTAACCTTTGATTGCCAATAGAGAAGTAGGCTGAACATTTCAATTGGTGATACTTGGAGTTAGATGTCAGGTAGGTGTAAATATACCATTAAACAAGGATACACGTATGTTTGTATAACATTACAGGTCTGTCTTTAGGAACACATAAGACCACATTTCTTTGAAGATCATGATAGTGCAAATTTAGTTTGCTCAGTGAGTGGCAGAACGAACAAGACTCAGTGCTGCAGCTGTGTGGGGCCTTGGGGTGAGGGAGTGGAATAATAAAATGATACAATTATATTGCGGAGTGCCTGTACCTCCCCTCCACCTTGGCTTGCTACAAGCCCGGTCACCCTTTAAACTCTCTTGTTGAGAAGCTGTAGAGATGCTATCAAGAGTTTCACAAAGAAACCTTAAAACTCTTGATATAGGCACTATGTGGTTGCCAATATCACTATTTAAGTATCTAAAGTTGGAAAGTAATCAAGAGGAAAACTCAGCAAGGAAGGAGAGAAGTTAAAAATTGTCCATGAATGACTCAAATTGCTTGGTCCATCTTATCTGGCACAGGCCACCCAGAGCTTTGGATTGTTTGACTGCCTCTTCAAAACTGTATGCCTGTGTTGACACTCCTGGAGGAATTGTTTTTTTTCACCCTGCTGACCACCGCTTCAGTCAGTTAAGTGCTATAGACTCTGAGCCCAGGTGTACTGAGGTAAATAAGTACCTCTCCAACCCCCATTGTGCCCCCTGTTGGCTGCCATCAGGAACTTATGCTCAGAGCTTCTGCTTGCTGACTCTTGCCTTATTCTTTTCACTGTGTCCTCAAGTCACCTGAGCTGCAGAACCTTCACACTGTCCAGAAGCATATTGATATCAGTAATTAAAGTGATAGTTTTTTACTCTCACTAATGTCTTCCTATGGAGACCTAGCAGTGATTAAAGGTTTTGCGGGGTTGGGTATTTGCTCTATCAATAAAATTACTCACTCAAATCACTGTTATGAATCAGAGACCCCGTTCGTGGGCCGAAACCTGAGCTGAACATAATCCTTGCCAAATGGACTGGCGATTAGCTTAACTAAGGACTTTTTGGACCCTGCCAACGCACAGGCTCTGCATTTTAAGCAGAGGAGCATTCACTGAATTTCTGTATTCATCCAATATTCTGCTGCCTCTTTCCGTACGAAAAGGCTAATACCTGCAGATGCATATACAAATAAACACATAAATGCTAAAAATCCCCCTGTTGAATGACAGTGCTTTTGAATATTATTCAAGTTGGAGAGAATGCTTTAATTTTGCTTGGCATGAAAGGAATCTGCCGGTTTCTATTATCACAATTAACAGGCTTAAACTCAGGGCTTCAGATAATCCCTAAAATACCTCTTGTCTATGCTCTATGATTTTAATATTTGCAGGGCTTTGGATGGAAGTTCTTAATTTCTTGTGGCAAAAACAGGATGTTGAATGTTTAAACTGCTTCACGATGTGCATTCCTGCCCATTCATGTTCTTCTTAACTAGGAAAGCGAAATGTCTGCCTACTGCATGCCTGTGTTTTAGTACTGTGAGCCAGACGGAAAAAGGACAGTCTCCAAAGCAAGCAGGCACGTGCAAATAGGTCATGTAAAATATGACTATACGCAGAGGGACCTCTCCTTTGCTCAATGTATTTATTCCAATATTTGCAGATGACTGAAACCATTTAAGTGCCATGGCAATTGCTTATTTCCCTTTGTCAGAATGATGAATGTGGTTGCACCTATCGGACTGCGCAGGGCTTCCAAACTCTGCTGACAGTGAAGGATTGTCCATTTGTGCCATGGACAGGGCATATCAAAAGGGGTGGATGAAGCCCTCCAGGAAAGCAATAACAAACACTGGCTTGTTATTGTCATTTTTTATGACACGAGTTTAAAGCAAAGCATTTTACATGTCACAGTCATACAATAAAGCTGAGAAACTATATCACATTAAGGCTGACATTTACAAAAAAAGTTTTTGTGTCTGTTCATTTAATATGAATTATGTATTGAAGGGATGCAGTGAGGCTGCTCTATTATAGGAGTGTGGGTAAAACTTGTAAAACATTAAAATTATATAGATTGAACGTAAAGAAAAAGGAATATTTAGTGAAAATGAGAAAAGTAAATTTAAATTTTTTGTGCACTACCACGATGCACTACGAAACGATATTCAACATTTTGCCAGATCAGAGTGAATAACCTTTAGTTATGAGTGAGTTTAGGCTGTCATTCAGTACACTAGACAGAATATGTGGAAAGTAATTGTTTAACTGCACAGATGGATGCAGTGAAAAAAATGTCGATTGCCAGCGATGTTATTGTTTTGTTGTAGGTTCAGATCATAGTGGGTTTTGACCCAAAGATGAGGTAACTTTTTGGATTGGTAAAGTTTAAAAGAGAAAAGAGGAGACAGATATTTTTTTCTTTCCATCTTCCAATAATGAATAAAATACCCAAAGTGGATCAAACGACTTTTGTTCACATTAAAATATCAGTTTCGATACCAGTTATGAAGAAGTATTTGCTTACTTTTACAAATTGTCGCTGCTGTGATGTTCAAATCCTGCTATCTGCAACAACCAGACAAAGTTCCAGTTCCTGTCCTGGTCGGATAACTGCGTTTAGGTGATGAAGATCGCTCATAGATCGCTCATACAGTGGTAATCATGACAGAGGAGACTAAAATACTCAAAGTAATGATGGAAGAGAAAATGAGAGCGTGAAAGAAAAAGATAACAACAAACAAAAGTAAATAATTGATGGTGTTGCACAAGTGACTTAATCATCCACACATATACTAAACATTGTTCCTGTGATGCTTTATCACAAGGAACAACATTCAACAGCTCAAATATAGGAATACTATTAAAACACAACCATCTCTTTATTTCTCTTGCTCATCTCTTTATTTTAAAAGTGCAAATTATGCATCAGCCTGTAACACCTGTAACATTTTGAACAGAATTTGTCTTCTTGCAAATTTAAGGGACGCAAAAAGTGCAATATAACAAAAATAAAAGTGCAATAAAAGTGTATAATACCTGCTTTTATTACCTTTACTTAATGAAACCTGATGAAACATGTCTTTATGACCATGGCATTTAGAAGTCAATCAGATATTTACAGTATATTTCAAAAAGTCCTCTTCGCAGTAATTTTGAGGCTTTTCTCTCATCAGAAGTGAGATGATATTTCACATGTAAAACATATTTTATGTGTTTCCTATCCCATGCTCCATGTATTGCCATGTTCATATTGCTTCCTTGTGTGGCTATGCCAACATACTGTGATCACTTTGTCAAACACCCCTAAATAAGGCATAAATCACTTTTTACCATAAGGTGATTTAACGTTGAATTTGCAACATATATCTCTCACAACCACTGTACCATAAGTACTGAAGTGATGTGCGCCTGCCCAGAAAAGTAGCTACACAATGGTTTGATGTGGACTGTCTTCAACATATAACTAAACCATTCCAATACTCAATCAATCAATCAATCAATAACTTTTATTTGTCCCCAATGGGGCAATTAATCAACTGGTACTACTACATACTGGTGACTTGCTAGAGGCTTTTCCAATCCCTTCTGCTCTGCTACTGCACTACTGCTCGCTATAAGCAACCGCAATCCACATCACTACGCCAAACTTAAAAGAAAAAAATCAATCTACGGCTCATGTGATATGCTATGTATGTTTAATGATGTGGCTTTTTTCATTTTTTTCCAGCTGTTTTATGAGTCGTTAACGAAGACCATTTTGATGATCATAATCACTTATGGAAAATCCAGATTGTACCCAGATTGCTTTAAAAAGTCTGGAAAAAAAAAAGAAATTAGAATCATATTAGAACTCTTTAGATGTGTCTTTGTGTGGCTACTCCGGTTTTTCAGAGAATTTAAAGTGTCCTCTGCTTAACTCGCAATGGAAGGATAGGGATATGCAGAGTAATGACTTTGTTGAGCGGAACCTTGTGGCCATTAGCAGAAATCTGTGGTGGACACTACAGAAAACTGCAGTCTGTGGACAGACATGAAATAAATTGCCTCTTGGCACTTTGTAGATAAAGAATCATCTGTAAAGACAAAACTGGAAGGAACGTTGTGTCATTACCACAGCAACCGATGCAAATAGATAGGTAATATCTGGGCACACAAATCCCATCTAATGAGTTGCGAATAACAGTGTGTTGACATAAAGATCAAACTCAAGAAACAAATAGGGATTGCCTGCATTCTGAATATAACCTACTTGACATAAGGCAGTCTTTCTCTGCAATATTGAAAACTGCATATTAATACCGAACGTGACAATGCTCATGAAATCATAATCAGACGTGAAAAGAAAAAGGACTCAAGAAAGGGTTTCAAGTAAAAAAAAACATCAACCATACACTTCCTTGTCTTCATACTCTTCACAACACAGTTGTTTGGGATTTATCTGATTTAACTCTGCATTTAAGTTATGTTGTTACTGTGAGCTCATCTGTAAACCCAGGTGGTTGCAGACTAGCGGGCGGTCAGTGGTTTTATACCCTACATCCAGCCTTGACCTATCCCTCTGACTCCACTTCCCCTGATCTCCCTGGCGCACTGCCAAGCCTGACCTGTCACTTGGGCAGTGAGTTGTGTGGGGGAACGGCAGCAGAATACGCAACGAAGCACATGTGCAGCACAAAGGAATCGCTGTGCACATACACAAACACATTCTTCAAAGCACCGACAAACAAGGTAAGAAGGCGGGACAAGAGAAAAATCATCAGCTGCATTGCTATTTTTCTACTTTTGAAGTATCTTTTGTCTATCTTTGTTATTCACTTTCATGTTTTTGCCACTTTTACAACTCTTATATCAAGGGGAAATAGCTTGTGCCATGAACCTCAGCTGTCATTCCTAAAGAGCATGAATCTTAAACGTGTGCACTATATGGCTAGCTACTGGGTGAAGTTCCTGCTAAAGGATGATATTATTTTCAAAAGAGTATTATTCGGAAAATTACCCTTCTGATGTAATTAAAACCAAGATTCCTTCCGTGTGCCCAAATTTTGTAGAAAGTAAAAAAATGTAAATGTTAAAATAGACTAACAGCCCCCTACATAGTACCACAGCTTGTAATTAATTTTAATAACAAGTAAGAGTATTTCAGTTCCGAGCATGTTCAAAGATCAGTTCAAGATATGCCTGTTTTGAAAAAAATAGCTTTTCAGATTCTAAATCGATTCTCATATTAATTCCTAAAAATCTATTTGTGTGTCTAAAGATTGATTTTTTTCATCATTAACTTTAATCCCAGTAGTCACGTCATTTAATTCACATGCGCGTGGTGTGAAACTATCAAACAATGAACATGGCGTCGAGTAGCGGTAGCATTAACAAAGCGCTAGTTTTTAAAACTCCTGAAAGGCTTGAAAATTTGCGTAAAAGTTTGTTTTTTTCAATCTTGGACTAAATTAACTTTTCCTTCGAGAAAAAGCTCCAAGAGGGGTCACTAAAAGCCGGGGACACTGTGCGCTTTTCTGCCCCCTCCCGCCCCCGCTGCTCTCATAAAGAAAACACACATGGCGAAGTGGCCGCCTGAGAAACCAGCGCAAAAGCTACAGGCCGATCGGTTTACTTCCAGGTACGGCGGCGGAGCAGCTTCCCCAGGAGTGTTAATGATGGAAAATACTTGCCAAGCTGCGTTAAGAAAGGGACCTCGCTTGCGCACCACGCGAAGAGAGCACGTTGCACTGTAATACAATATTACGATTCCACCTATTACATCGGCGTTAAAGTACATGATCGTCAGCCTATTTGTGTTGTAACGTTTATGCTTTTCACTCCTCGCACGTACAGATGGTCCGAGGTTAATATGGCCATTTCACTCGCGGGATACCAGATTCACACATTTTAGTCGTAGCCACTAGGTGGAGGCACAAACTACGACTTGGAACAGACTCACACGTGTTGTTGACATGAGATCTGTTTTTACAGAGGGGGGAGTTGGGCTGCATTTGACGTCATCACCCTCCACCACCGATTGGTCGGGGGCGCTGGGGTCCTTGGCTCTACTGTATTTACTGAGCTCAAATAATCTGAATAGATTTTTTATTAGTAGTATATTAGTATATATTTTACTGAATAGACCGTTTTTACAACTTTACGAAACAAATACTATATTTTAACGGAATATAGAAAAGAAATCTGCTCTGTTTTTCTGAATTAACGAGATACCTCACAACTTGCAAGAAGCTGTCATTCACTTGAGAGCTTGATTTCATGGAAGCAAACATGTTCCGCCTGTCCAGTTTAATAGTTTTATTTTGCTTTTGGTTTGAAACATTGGGAAATACTCTTGTCTTTAATTTATATAGATGGTATTGTTATTAGTTTGTCGACTTTGCGCAGGCACCTCAGGACTTGGTTGTTCAGACGGAAAGCCCATTCTGATCTGCTGATCTGCAAAGCGCAGACCGGCTTTCCCATTCATGTGTATGTGCTGCCGCGGCGCAACAGCAGACCGCTTTGCAGCCGAGCTCGGCCGCGCAAGAGGTCGCATGCCGCGGCAAATTGAAAATGTTTTTTCTCCCGCACTCTAATAAGACATTTGCAGAGTAGGAATCTCTGCGGACCTCATGTGATCACTATCACATCTCGGTTGAGGATGCTGAATTCAAGATATTCATTCAGCAACTGCGTCGGAAGGAATTTCCATCTATCATGGAAATATTAGACATTTGTGCATCTTGTTTTGTAAGCCATGAAAACAACAAAGGTATAGCCTGTTTTTATACTCAGCCTAATTGTGTTGTTCATTAGCCATATAGGCTATAAATAAAAAGCTAAATTTTTATGTTAAAGCAGCACTATGTAACTTTTCCACCTTAATATCATATTTCCAGAGTCATTGTGATGGTACATCAACTTCCAACAGGTTTAATGACACCTCTGTCATGGTCTGAGGGGTCTGTATCGCCTTCACTGGCACTATGTAACTTTGAGGTGCATGGTAGGAACCCTGCATACGTCACTTCCCCCTCCTTCACGATTCGCAGTCGAGACGAAAATGGGCGGGGCTTGGAGCGCAGAGCTCAGGAGAAGCTGGTAACCCGTTGCTGTGTTGTAGCTGCAGCAGCTCCACACATAACAGACGTGGGGAAAAGATCGCTAATGGTTTAACTTTTCACCGCTTTCCTGCTTGGAAGCAGAACCACAGAGGCCAAGTACCTAACATAACAAAGTAAAAGAGTGAAAGAGTCGTCGGCTCGCTTGGATCGCGGCTGTAACGACCGAATATAACCTTCCTCACAGTATCACAAACAAACACTCACACAGACCGGGTCGGATCAAAATACGGGTTTTATTCCCCACTTCTCCAGCTAAACGCAGTTGCTGGCCAGCTCTCTGCGGTGCGATTAACCCCAATCTTCAGATAAAACTAGTTTGTTGAGGAAAAAATATTAACTCTATTTGTAGCTGCAGAGGAAAAAAATAATCTCACGAGGAAAACAAAAATATTGCTCACGCCTCGGAGCTTCTTCAGCATAATATAGCGGTCAAAAAAAAAGAAAAGAGAAGTGAGTAATACAAAACATGTACTGTATGTTGTACTATTATACAAATTTATTGAAACACATGGCGAGTCAAACATTTACCAAAGCAGCTGCCAAACACTCCTAAACAAGGTAGTAAGACGTTGGTTGTGCAGAACTGCGGCAGTAAGTCCTTATAAAAGAGTGGAGCTCCGACGAGGAGCTCCACTCTTTAGTAAGGATTTCATATGGATCTAAACTGTTAATAATCATTATTTTCTCCATATAGCGCTCCCTGGCTTCCTTGTTTAAGGTATCCCGGTAAATTCCAGTTCCTTTCCAGCAGTTTAACATCTTTTTTTTGCGTTCTGTCTGTTCACTTGGTGAAACAGAAAAGCATCCCGTCTCCTCTCATCAAAACAAATGCACGCGATAGGGACAGGAGTTTTCCGGCAGTACGCGCTGGTGCTCATGGGAAACGTAGTGTTCTTTCTGGTAAAGCACTACTGCTTTTGTCCAAAGGTGCCGCCAAACTCTACAAAAGCTGAAAGTTACGTTGTGCTGCTTTAAATGTAGATACGAATTTTCATGCACTGGAACATTTGTAATGCAGATTACAAAGTAAAATTGACACTACCTTTAATCTGTCTGTTTGTCATGTTTTCTGCTTAAAAGTTTTTATAAGTCCGCTTTTTCTGGGACAATATGGCCCACCCATTTTTGTCCTGGCACAGCCAAAAAAATATTTCTGCCTACGCCACTGGTAAACAGAGCAGATTATTTTTTTTCATTAAAACTTTTTTCGGAATTCTGAGATGAAAACTCAATAGGAGTGGTTGCCAGGTTCGCTATTGTCCGCGGTTTTCGCGCATTACTTGATCAACGACCGCACTGCTACTACAATATGCTAATAGACGAGCTATAGGTGAAAAACGGGAACACGATCTGGCAACAATAGTTTCCTCACTTTCCTCAGCTTTTAAACCGCTGAAAAGCCGAACTCATATCACTGACTGCGTTTACATGCAGTCAATAACCCTTTTAAAACCTGAATATTGGCAATAACCCAAATTTGCACGGCCATGTAAAGACCAATAACCCCTTTGAATCACCCGAATTTGCTCATATTCGGGTTTTTAAAAACCCAAATATGACCCCTGGGTTACTCCTTTTGAAACCCGAATATTCGGTCATGTAAACGCCTAACGGGATACCCCGATCAAACGGAACAGGAATTTGTTTTCTGCGCATGCTCTGTTCGCAAGGAATCTTGGTCTTTTGAGTCCAGGAAGTTCTTATAAACAGGGGGAAACGCAAGACCACGCCACACTTTTGGAGTGAGGAGGAGACTAATCAATTCATAAATGTAGTGAAGGATATGAACATTTTGGCATTTGTAGACGGTAGAAAGTACGGGGATAGCGAGATTTAATAGAAGGTGAGCGAAAAGTTGCGCGAAGCAACATTTGTTTTGAATTTGGATACAGGAAGAAGAAGCGGAACTGACGGGAATTGCATCATGATGTTCTTCGCGCGTCGCTGGTTTGATCCAGATATCCCGAATTATTAATTACCATGTAAACGGAATATTCCGAATGTTTCAGTAACCGGAATATTAGCAATTACCCGAATTTTGAATGCACGTAAACGTAGTCACTATTGCAGTATTGTAGAAAAATACATATATATATATATACATACATTATAAAATTATTGAATTTCTGGAGGTTGAGTCTGATATATAATTAATAACAAAAATATTATTATTATTAGTAGTAGTAGTATAATTATTATGCTCGGGTATTGGTCAGAAGTAATGGATATTTCACAGATTTTGTGAGATCAGGTTGTTTTTTTGTGGTTTTGTTAACTGGTAAAATAAAAATTGTCAGACTCAATTATTGATCCAAATGATTACGTATTTATTTACAGAGTCACAGCGCGCAGGCCGGGATTCGAACCTGTGAACGCAGCTGGACTGTGTCCTCAGTATATGAGCCGCTGCTTAACCCACTGCGCCACCGAGCAGCCGTCATATTCCATATTTAAGCTCTGAGCAGCCCAAGAACGGGACGCTTTGATGAACGGTCATTACAGTTCTCAAATATAATCCATGGTAGCATGTCGGTTTATAAGAATCTTTTTGCCCAGAAGAAAAAAATAGTGACAACAACGACCCATAACTGTGTTCTTCTCTCGAAAAAACACCCCCGCACCATAGCTTTAGGAGAAAAAGACCCTACAGAGCGAGTTGGGATGCAGCGGCTCAGAAGAGCAGTGGAATACGCGCCAGTCACAATCTGTCCTACTGTATTTCCCTGAATGAATGAATGAATGAATGAATGAATGAATGAATGAATGAATGACTGTATTTATTTTGGTCGTTTTTTCAATATTGTTTACATGTGTCCTACATTAAACAAAACAATAATTTTAATAATAATTCAACTGAAAGCCTGGGCTTATTTTGTCCTCATTCTACATTAATAATATAAAGATAAATTAAAGCTGCAAGCAGCAATGAACGGGCCCTCGCACTCACGGCCACCGCCCCCCATAAGCATATCAGAAAAGACACCACCCACGACTTCCTATGTCAAACCATTCAAAAGTTATAGCAGAAAAAAGGGACAACCAATCCGAAGAAGGGGCGGGGCTAATTCAGGCCAATGAAGGTCAAGGACTCCATACAGAATCTGATGACACCACCCACGACTCTCTATGTCAAACCATTCCAAAGTTATAGCAGAAAATCGGGACAACCAATCAGAAGAAGGGGCGGGGCTAATTCAGGCCAATGAAGGTCAAGGATCCATACAGAATCTGATGACACCACCCACGACTCTCTATGTCAAACCATTCCAAAGTTATAGCAGAAAATCGGGACAACCAATCAGAAGAAGGGGCGGGGCTAATTAAAGCCAACGAAGCTTAAGGACTCATTACAGAGTCCCATGACACCACCCACAACTTCCTATGTCAAACCATTCAAAAGTTATGGCAGATAAAAGTATTCTAGGGGGCGCTGTTGAGCCGTTAGGCCACACCAATTAATGCAAACCATGAAATATCCAATTTATCGCCAAGCCTGGCTTGCATGCAAAATTTGGTGACTTTTGGAGAACTATCAAATATGGACCAATCACATGAAGGGCGGACGCGCCTTTTGGCGTCTAGCGTCGCCACGGTAACGCTTTTGAAAGAGAAAAGTAATGCGTGGTGTCGCAGGATGTAGACGCACATTTTGATGTATAACACACCTGGGTGCACGTTACGGTTCGGGCTGAATTAACTGCCGAAGGAATGGCATAAATTTCGCCAAAATGACACAATTTATTCAAAATGGCCGACATCCTGTTCGGTTTCGGCCATGGCTCCAAGAGACTTTTCTTTAAGTTGTGCCATGATACAGGTGTGTACCGATTTTCGTGCATGTACGTCAAACCGTATTGTGGGGCTTGAGGTACAAAGTTTTCTAGGGGGCGCTGTTGAGCCATTTTGCCACTCCCATTAATGTAAACCATTAAATATCAAATTTTTCGCCAGGCCTGACTTGCATGCCAAATTTGGTGACTTTTTGGGGATGTTTAGGGGGGCAAAAAGGCCCTCCTTTCGTCAGAAGAAAAAAGAAAGAAAAAGAAAAAAAAAAATTCCTACAGATACAATAGGGCCTTCGCACTGCAAGTGCTCGGGCCCTAAATAAGAAAAAAAATGAGAAAGAAGTAAAATAGATATAGTAGTAATAATGATAATTATAACAGTAACAGCGACAACTAAATATCTAAATATCTAAATATCTAAATATAGTGTTTTGGCTCCCTGCTGCTGTGGGCGGAGCGGTGTCCTCCTGCTCACAGACGCCCCCTGGTGGTTGTTTGGCTACACTGCAGCCTCTGATGACCCCCCCTCGAACAAGAGACGTGATTCACACATGAGATAACGTGAGAATCATGCGTGAGTGGCGTCGCATGAAACTCCGACCATCTGTATCCTTTCGTGTCCAGTCAACCGTGTGCTGGGAAAACTACACACGGACACGGACACACTCATACACACGCCCACCGTGCACAACCAATGTTCGGTGCTTTGGATATTTCAGCTTAAATTTCAAAATGTCATATTAGTTTAATGAAGTTCTTATTTGGTTTCTTCTGTTATCGAACACACTGTTTGTCAAGACGTACCTGAAAAATGCTGGGTGCATGCCAATATGTAAGTGCAAGTGTGCATTGCTGGAAGTAGCAAACAGCTAGAGAGCACATGTTGAGCAAGGAGAGAGTGGAGGGTTGATAAAGAGAGGGGATTAGGAGGACCTGGGCACAGATGGCTATGGGAGGCACATGTCCCCACTGAGCTGTTCAGGGTACTCCCCTGCCAGCCCAGAGACAGTGACAAAAGTAGAAAGAGCAAATAGTCTCTCTCAGAAGGGGTGGTTGTTTTGAGAAAGCATATGGTAATAAGAAATACTTTCCATGGTCCCTAAAGTAAGTCAGAAAGATACAGAACAAAAATGCAGACCTCATTACAGTTTCAAAGATTTTAAATGCCCCAAAGTAGTCAATAAGAAAAGAAAAATCTGATTGGAATAGCATATTTTGGGATTTTTTCTGTTTTCAGTCAAATAAATATGGACAACCATGTCTTTTCTCTTGGGGAATTCAAGGAAATGCAAAAGTGATTGTCTCACCAGTTTTTTCTCAACACTGGTGGTACTGATGCATATCTGAATAAGACTTGTTGTTGGTTAAGGCAGGGCATTGGATATGTAACCATCTGGCTTGTGTCACATTTGTCTTACAATTATGAGTCATTTGTCGTATATCAGATAAAAGGGCCTTTAACATTTGGCATTATATCACAGTTTTCTCATTTTGGAGAATCAGAGTTACTCAGAATGAGGGTTGTGTCGGGATTGGCTGCTGTTACTTTATACAAAGAGCTCATCTTCACTATGTTTCTTCCTCGCAAGGTGCTACAGAGGTGCACTGACAATGCCCTGCCACTCACCTCAGGGTTGTTGGCACAACAGTCCAAACTTCAAAGGAAATATGGGATCCCTTAGTTTGGCCATTTGGCCATGTGCTTTTTAGAGGGACAGTACAAATCTTGTTATTCAAAAATGGTGTTCAGCTATTTCCGTGGGGATCGGCTGAAGGAGCTGGTAGCCACAGCTAACTTTGACCGACATATGATGGCCGTGGTCCTGTCGGCTTCCTACGTGCACAGTACGTAGAAAAAGGGTCTTCCGAAACTGTTGTTCAGAAACCAATGGGTCGCAAGACTAATGCTTCGTCCATTGTTTTTTTTACAGTCCATGGACGTGATATACTGAAAAAATACTGTAACTTATTTCCCAAACAGTAGACAGGACTTTGGAGGAAGACAGTTACTGCTTACCATAATTGTGTACATTTAAAAGCAGAGTGCTACTAATAACTGGCTGTATATCAACACACTTTTACACTTTATACTACATCAGAGAATCGGCTTGGATCGTTCTTTTTATTGACCTTAATTACATAAAGTAAATTTTTTTTCTAGCTTTCTCCTGATTAAAGAACTTCAGAGCCATTTTATAAATGTTTTAAAAGCAATGAATGTGTATTCACCAGCTACTCTTTTATAACTCATAAGGACAAATAATCACGTTTGGTCAGAACCTTCAAGGCAAATCAGAGATGGAATCTGAGGTTTCTGTATTGTGAGGCTTTAAATGCAGGCAGTTTTATGCAAAACCAAGAACACTGCAACATTAGTTCAACTTAATCTGGTCAGATTACCCACCCTTAAGACAATTTGGTGGCTATTACTTTGCTTGTTGTGTTATAATGAAGGTAGAGCTCCAACATTTAATTGACTGTAATTAATGTAATTTTAATAACTACTTAACCGTGTAAACAACTTTTCAAGGTCCAGTATCCCCTTTTTTTATGGGCGATTGCAGCTATTGTGCCGTATAAAGTAGAATATCTTTGGTTGAAAGCTAAAGATGGTATTTGTGTTTTATGGATTAAGAAAATGTGGTTGGTGTCTTGTGAAAGATGATCAAAAAAATAACACATCATTATAGTAGTATCATTAACAAAAGAAAGAAGGGGCTTAGTCATGGAGTATGGAAACCCCAAGGTTATTGATCCGGTGCCGTTTTCTGTCTGCTTATAGCACCGATTTTTAAAATAAAGCATAGAATGCTTCCAGGGCCCTGGCAATATAACAGCATCAAGAACTCACATGTGCTTGTCTGGGGTTCGTGTGTCATACACTATTTAATGTCTTGGTCTTTAATACAAAGCAGAAGTGCAGTTTTACACAATGTCTGCATTAACACCCCACCACCCCCTCACCCCACCCCTCCACACACACGCAGAATTGCATACAATTGTCCTTTCCCTTTCCTTTCTAGAAACAGACACTTATTCATTGAGAATGTCAAATTCCCGTCACTCATTACAATCTCAAAATTGTGGCATTAATCCCCAGCTGCAGGAGCTGCTGTGAATGCTTTCTACTGTTTCAAAGCAGACCAACTGTCTCTTTGTGAGACAGTGTTGATAACGTTCTTGGAAAGTATGTGCCAAATTGTCACTCCCTCTTCAAGCTGTAACCACAGGAGGCTTAAAGTGTCTACTGGAAAATCTGCACTTTTTGAAGGACAGTGTAATTTGATTTGAGAGATGCTGTACATTGTTAGTAGCCAATGCATGCATGTTAAATTACCGTCATCCCATAGGTAACTACATGACAAAACAACAAGATGTTTTTTAGAAAGTTACTCCAGAATTCCCCCTCGTGTTAGCAGTGTGCAGAGAAAATATTCACACAGCCCTCTCTACTGGGAGTGCTTATGGTTGTGATAAAAGTAAATCACAAGGTTAAAGCGGGTATCAATAATGGCTCTATTGGATGCTTCATTGTAGCTATACTATAAAAACATGTGGCAAACCATCAGGTGGAGACTACTTTAATGTATGACTTATTTACCTATTATGCATGCTGGGGATTAGGGAGAGAGGACCGGCAGAATGTAGGGCACATAGCAGCAGGGAGTTAGACCAGGTGGGAGGGTGCACTAGAGAAGGTATATGCTATGCTTTCTAGCCAAGAAAATTCTTACATTTAGAATAAAATATAGTCGTGGAGCACATCTTGAGCCCAACAGAAGGTCAAGTGATGGTAGTACCCCAGGTGGTAAAGACCATTGTGTAAACCATCTCCAAAGCCATGGCCAACAATAAGCAATTCTGCCACTCGTGAAGCATCACCCTTGCAGGGCATGGATAAGAGCTCCACCTATAGCCCGTACTAATATTCAGGCTGCTCACCTCATTATTACACTGGTCCCCAGGATGTAGTTGACGACAACATCGAACTATATTGGGTGACCATGATGTGGTTCCCACACTACATCAGGGTCAACTCAGTAAGGCTGGATGATATACTTAGGTCAAGTTTATCCTGTTGGTCACATTTCTCTGGAACGATCTCATGGAGGAAGCTAATGAACATCGCAGGCCAAGTATCAGAAGCCAGTGGCTGAGGGCAGAAAGGCAAGTTGGAGGGCACGTTGAGAGACCATTGAAGTAGGGTGCAGGGGCTTTGCCGGCTGATTATTGGTTGGCATGACAGTGTTGCGACTTAATACTGACTTTATGTTTCTGTTATGTGTTCATTAGGGATGGGAATTGATACGATTCCAATTCCATTTTCGATTCTGCTTAACGATTTGGTTCTTTAACGAATCCCTTAACAATTCTCGTTTGGAAAAAAAGGACAATGAGACAAATAGTGCTAATATAATAGACAGTGTTCATTAGTAAATTAGTAACCTGTAGTATTATTAGCCAAGGACATGGTAACGTTGCTGCTGCTGCTGGGTCGAGAATTACTGAGTGCGTAAATGTTTTTGCGGGTTGGTAGTATTTCCTCCCTTTGACGAATAATACACTTGGAAAGTATTGCAAGTTGCCCTGTTGTCGCCTTTTTTACTGAAATGTAACTAGACTTGGCGCGATGTTTACTATTGACTGCTGACTTACACACGTTGCTATGCAATGTGTGTGATGATGCCATTCGTGCCCACTGAAATTGAAAAGGGAATCGTTTGCAACACTGGCAAACGCTTCCAAGGAATTGAAACACTGGGAACCGGTTCTTGTTTAGAATCGGTTCTCGATTCCCATCTCTAGTGTTCACAGAAGCAATATCTGAAGGTGGTAATGAATAATTGCATGTGATTAGGGAAAATATATTCCCCGGACAATCTATCAATTGTTCAAACAAAATATGATGCAGTAAACCAGTTAAAAGATTTGACTGGGTTTTTAAATGTGACATTTAAGAGGGCACGGGTACAGTTTTGATGTAAATGAGTATAAAGCAGCACTTGTTCACATGTTAATTAATAGGAATTGTCTGGGATAGAAAGTTCTCTTTGCAAAGGTACTTGTTCTCTCAATATTCCATGTCTTAACATTTATTCACTCGCGGTTTTCAAGTCCCTGTTATTTGTACTCTCTCGAAGTTATATTAATTCAATCAATGTCAGTGCCTGAAAAAGTAAAATAATCAATCAGATGTACTTCATCTGCAAATTACCCATGTAACACTAGTGGAAAGGTGTTAACTAATTTTTAAATGAATTCAAATAGTTTGTGAAAATGTTAATATAACCAAAAAGTGAGGAAACAGCCTTTCACTTGTATTCATACATAGGAAATTACTTTTTCTAGGTAATATGGATAATATTAAATCAAGTGCGCCCTCACACCCTTTTTGTGCAGCTTCAGGAAAGAGGACTTGTACAATTGCGGAAACCCTTAGGGCCCGATTTACTAAGATCCTAAATAAAGAGTACTAAATTGCGTGTGCACTGAAAAAGTTTGCACGTGCTGTTGTTGTGTGTTTTGCGGGTGATCAACTAAGATTGCGTGCGCAATTGATAACAGGTGCAAACAGCAGTATTTAAATGAGGTGTTGCGTGTCTTACGGTTTGCGGCGCAAACTTTGCGCCATGGTCTGGATGGAAAGCAGGATATAGTCGCAAGCGCAAAATGAAATTTGACGAGTTGGGTTAGAGATATTAGTGGAAGAGGCAAATTGTTGTATTCAGCACCCCTGCCGTGAAGCACCCCCTTGTATATTCAATGATAAGTAGACCAAGAAAAAAAACAACACACTGACACTTCAATATATTTATATATACACACTCACACAAACACATACTTAGGAGTTTATATTATATATATATTTACAAATATTATGGAAGACAACACAGTAAGCAGGCTATTAATTAATGACATCAATAACCATTTACCCGATTTTTTTTTTTTTACCCGAATCCATGAGCGCATTTAAACATGAATCATTAACACAAAACTGGACGCTAAACAGAACATGGACAACAGAACATGAACAGAACACGGAATGAGAATATAATTTTTTGTCAGACGAGGGGGTGCTTTTCACGGCAGGGGTGCTGAATACTGCACAACACCGGGGTATGACAACTGCAGAACGTATGCAGAAGTATAGGCGCACAATGAGAAACACTTTTTTCTCCATGAAAACACGTGATTTATTTATTATCACAAATAAAAAAATGAATGTGCCTCCTGTGGCAACCTTTTGCTGAATAATACTCGATTTAACATTCAAATAAAATATTTCTCCTTTTGCATGTGGAGATTAGCACCTTCCTTTCGAACGTATTAAATACAGACGCAATCGCAATCCACGCAAAAACTTTCAGGCTTGGTAAATCTCATTGCGCCTGGTAAATGGACCAATTTGCATCTTTCCCTCCCAGTATTTAGCGATTTCTGGTGGGTACGCCCCATATTGATTATTCATCAGGGCAAAAGTACTAAATGGATTGCGTGTGCTATTTTGCACATTTGAGAGACGCAGTCCTCTTTGCACACTGTTAGTAGATCAGCTGGCACTTTGGTTTGCGGGTGCTGTCAAGTTTGCACACGTTTTTACACACGCAAACCTTTAGTAAATCGGGCCCTTAATGTAGTAACTGATATAATACAAATTTAAATCTGACTAGTTAGTTTAATCAAACAATTCAAACAAATAATTTCAGAATAAAAATGTGTCACAATCAACTCAGTCTAAATTATGCTTTGGTTTGTCTTAATGGCAGTGAGACAGTTTTCTACTTGTCTTTGTGTTTGTGATTTGATGTTTGTTCCATCATTGAGTGTGTATGGATTATAGCTTGAAAGCTTCTGATGTGGCCCACTGTTGGCCACAGTCAACAGGATTATGTTACGGATTAAATGCATTTATTTATTTATTTATTTTTGAAGTGGGATTGTATGAAAAACTAATGAGTAGTCAGTGTATCACCTCAGTTGATTGCAGGCAGTGTGTCCCCATGCTGCAGAATCAGGGAGAATGTATAGCGTAGAACCAGCTACTGTTATTTCTTCGGTTCATGGGTTCATGGAACCAAGCTAAGCAGACAAAGCAGCTTTCTACTGCCATTACCCATATGCCACTTCAGCTACACCACCTCCCACCTTTACAAGCCAGGACAAGTTTCAGCAGTTTTAAGCTGTTCAAACTGATATCCAAGTAGTTTTTAAACTCATAATTTCCACGGTCAACGTTTGCTTCCTGAGTATTAATGATCCCACCTCTGCTAAGTTCAACATTTTTCATCTGTGGATGTTGTTGATATTTATATTTTGGCCATTTTTATTATCATCAGAAATACCAGACGACACCATGAAATGAGTGTGCACATGCAAATAGTCGTGTGACTGAGAGAAAGCAGAGTTAATGCAATTCTGCAGTCATAACAAAGCTAGGGAGATCAATGGTGGGCGGGTTGTCTTCTGCCGACGTCCGCTCAGTAAGCACTTTGCTGTTGCTCTTAATTTACTTGGCACATCAAACTATCTGTTCATTTTGAAAAGAAAATTTCATTCAGTTCCTGTGTGACACAATTGCCCCAAACTACAGGTAAGGATATTCATTAAAAATAGTATCTCAATGTGTTATGGTACCACTGGGTGAAAGAACTTAAAAAAAAAAACGTTTTTAATAATAACAACTATGGAATACTTCCACCTATTGCCCAAATAACAGTGGAAAACACAACAGAAACATCATAAAAGAAGAAATAATTCACAGAATGTGAAGTTGTTGTACTTGTATGGAAGATGGGGGCAAAAACATATTTTGCTTGTATTTCCTTCAGTGAAAAGAGTGGGAGTGTGTGACTGTAAACACAGCGGGATTGGAGAAACACACCAGAGCCGAAATAAAGAGAAAATTGTCCGACATCAAAGTGAATGTAAAAAAGTTGGTGCACATTAGAGTGCCGCAGCCAGGAGGAGGTCCACGGATGCTGGAGCGAATGGCCTCCGTCATTGGAGAAATTACACTTTCTGGCAGCTGACAGAAGTGGGAGATTGCAAACGATCAACTTCTGATTGAGTGGTTTAGATGCACAGTTCCACTGCATCCTGATTAAGAAATATGCAAACCATTATGAAAACCTGAAACGATAGTGGTGGACCCTTAGCTCTGGAAATGAGAAATGATCTGAAAACAGATCTTGAATGCTTATGATTCTACATAATTTTAACTTTAAAACATTGAAACCTAATAGAGAACAAACAACCATTACACAGCCACACATAAAATAGGACTTAGTCAATAAACTAAACATTGCCCAAGAGCTTTGAATAACATTCTTGAGAATGGGGTGTGATGCTCCACAGAGTAAAGTGAGATGGCCACAAATGCTGAATTATTTGAATTCAAAGATGATGGGACCTCAACGTTTTCAAAGGAAGTTGGACTTTTAGGACAATCAACAGGATCTAAGACAGGAAGAAGGGGAAAAAGACCTGGGGCCTCATTTAAAATGGACTGCGTAGGAGTCATACTAAAAGTGCACGTACACCCAAAAGCCGAAAATGCCGGGCGCAAAAAAAAATCCGGATCAATAAAACCATGTGCACGCAGACTTGCACGCAATATTCTCGTTATGAATCCCAGTCCAGCTGGAAGGCTGCACAGCTGAATCCGCCTCATATCCCGCCCTCTACACGCCCACTTTTTACCATAAATGCATATGGATGAGCCTACTGAGCATGCGCAGTGGCTTCCTGCAGCCTGTTTGGCGTCAGAATGAATGAGAGGGTGTCCAGCCACCGTGACACTGACTTTCACTGAGACTTAGATCTAGATGTTGTGGATGAGGGGACAGGAAAACGACATTATTTGGTGGTCACAGTAAAAGTTAGAATAAGTATATAAACAGTATGAAATAAAGAGAGTGAGTGGCAGCAGGCCGTTGCTGCGCTAAACGCCGTGAGTTCCCCGGCGCAACAGGGGGACACACGTCCCCCCGTCTTTTCAAAATATATTTTTTTTCCCCTTACTTTTTACAGTTTAAAAACTAACGGTAGGCTCAGCCTTAAATTGCAAATGATCAAGACACTGTATGAAAGCGATACGAGAACGGCCCTGCAGCCCCGCAGCCCCGCTTCACCCCCCGCTCCCCCTCCTCCCCTCCCCTCAGAGCTGCTCAGGGCGGGTTTATGGTTCTGCGTTACACCAACGCAGAGCCTACGGCGTAGGTGCGCGTCGCCGCGTACCCTACGCCGTAGGCTCTGCGTCGTTTTAACGCGGGACCCTAATTTAGGCTTACACCCGCACGTAAAGGTTTCACGCGCGCGTAAAACCCATTATATATATGAAAAAAAATCTGAGTCCCTTTAGGGGCTCCGTGGGGCCCCTAAACGCAGCCCCTCATTTGTTCTGTCCTAAAGCGGTGGTGAAGACGAGGTTCCCGGCGTGTCACTGCGGCTGCAGCAACAGCAGAGTCCTGACTGATGCTGAGCTTCAAACACAGAGGGACACGGTCAGCGCTATTTTATTATAAGTCTGATATATGTTGTGATATGTGATGACATTATTAAGAGTATGACATGAATCTGGCTTCATTTCACCACCTCACAGCCTGCCTCGCCAGTTCCCTGTGTCTTAAGTAAATTCTTACGGGAGGGTCGGGGTTGCCGTAGAGATACGCAGATCTTTCGGTTCGTTTTTTCTTTTTAGATCCGAGGCTTTGCGTAGATGGCAGCATCCGCAACTTTCAGGCGCTTTTTCTGCGCAAGCAAGCTTTATAGATGAGGCCCCTGATGATAGTTAAATGTTTTTTTTTTTTTTCAAAGTGCAGGGGTAAAGTAAAAATGGGTCTAACAAGAATTTGTAAGAGTCCAGTGTTACAGATAAAATGAGGTCCATAGCTAACTTGTGACAAAGAAATAGTGGAAAACGAAAAAAGAAGAAAACGATAGATAAAGATAAAGAAAAAAATATAAAAATGTGAACTAATATGAAGCTATATGGCTTAAAATTGAAACAGCATGTATTTATGGCAGTATTATGGAATAGATACAAAACAAGAAGCCATACAAATGCAGGGGATTCCATCCTGAACAGTATTAATTGTTTTTCTTCTGCCAAATGTTGAGAAAAAAATAAAAAAAATAAAATAAAAACTGCTGACTGCACGCAACCAGACAGTGAAACATGAGGAATGTGTTATGAGACACGATCTGTGGAATTGGTGCCAGGATAAAGTCTTTAAGAATCTTCAAAACTATTTTAAAAAGTAAATGGAAATCTGGGTCAGACTGATGCCCCAGTGAAAATTATGGCATTCGATCAAAGAGCTTGAAGTGGTTTGACTACATAAAATTCTGCTTCACTTACCATCTGCTGTAGTGTGATTAATAGATTGTCATCATTCTCCAGTGATGTGGGGCGCTCCAACGGCAGGTTATCACTTTTCTTTTTTCCTCATTGTGTGGAACCACAGAGATTTCAACTGAACTTTGTTCTTGATTCAATATATGTTGATATATTAAAAAAAAAAACAGTCCTTTAAAGAACCCAGTTAGTTTGTCAGTTACTAAAAGCAGGGCTAAATAAGAATATCAATTATTACTTGTTTCAGGTGTCAGGCCAGCTTCGGAAAGGAAATATGAGGACTAATTGGGCAGCCTGTATCCAGGAGGCTCTTGAAATGGGGCTTCACTAAAGAGTCTTGTCTACACTCCTGCGTGAGGGAATCACCTAGAGACATTTGGCAGATAAAAGACACACCTGATGGCATGACTAGAGGCCAGCTGTTATGGGTTCTTCTACAGCTGAT
The DNA here is from genome assembly GCF_033807715.1 of Cololabis saira. Lineage (NCBI taxonomy): Eukaryota > Metazoa > Chordata > Actinopteri > Beloniformes > Belonidae > Cololabis > Cololabis saira. The sequence continues at coordinate 24,588,798 of NC_084599.1, forward strand.
GCCAGTCTTTAGACATCAGGGCAGCCGGGGGCTAATGTTTAATGCAGATTTTATCATTAATATATTTTAAGCTTAATATTTCTGTTCTTTAATGTGTCTTCTGATATAACTTCATAATTCCCATGAACACAACCTAGGGCTGGGAGATAAATCAATGCTATCCATTTGTCTATTCAAATTCATCGTATGGAAAAAAAAAACAGGGATCTTTTTTCAATTTACTCTGGAGATGCTGCTGCTCATATCTAAGACTACACTGGAGGCTATTGGGATTTCATGGAGGGAATGATCACTTTGTTTTGGACTGTAAACTCACGTTAGGATTAACCGTGCTAAGGTTAACCCTCCTGTTATGTTCCGGGTCAAATTGACCCGTTTTAAAGTTTGAAGATCTGGGAAAAATAGTTAAAAGTATTTTTTCAGTATGAAACTTCTTCTGCTTGCCTTAATTAGTGTAATCAACATATAATATGAAAATAGTTCATCTCACATATTTGCAACCCCCCCCTGCATGTTTATAAAACATAGATACTGTTCGGGTCAGTTTGACCCGGCAGTCAATCTGGAGGTAAAAGGGTGTCAGAAATGTCAGACTATTTCTTTCTTTGCAACTGTGAGACATGTTTCACCCCAATCTCTCACACACACACACACACACACACACACACACACACACACACACACACACACACACACACACACACACACACACACACAACAGGGGAGGGGCAAAACATATAAAAGATTCTCTGCATGGGAATCCTACCAACATTACACTCTGTCAGGTAGACATTTACAAAATGAGCAGCAGAAGCAAAAGGTTGACAGTCCAGGAGGCTCTGGAAGTCATCATTGATCATGACAGTGAAATAGAGGAGGATGTGTCTGAAGATGAAGACTGTCTCGAGCTGAATTCTGATTCTAATGATTCTGATTTTGAACCAGATGAGGGAATTGCTGTTCCTATTCCTCCAAGCATGACATTCATGTCAAAAAATGGTGAAATATAGTGGTCGTCATCCCCAAATGTGCGTCAGGCACAACTGTATGCAGAAAACATAATAAAGACAGTGCCAGGGCCCACAAGGATGGCAGTGACTTGTGTGACTGACATCAAGTCAGCTTTTGAGCTGGTCATGCCAGATTCAATAAAGAAAATAATTCTGGAAATGACCAATCTAGAAGGGAGGCGTGTGTTGGGGGAGAAGTGGAAGGAGCTGGACAAAACACATTTTGATGCGTATTTGGGGGTCCTCATCCTGGCTGGGGTCTATAAGTCAAAGGATGATTCGACAGCCAGTCTTTGGGATGCTGAGACAGGCAGGGCTATATTTCGAGCGACAATGTCTCTGGAGACTTTTCACATTCTCCAGAGTAATCCGATTTGATAATCGAGAGACAAGGACAGGTAGACGGGAGAGAGACAAGCTGGCAGCTATTAGGACAGTGTGGGACAAGTGGGTAGAGCAACTTCCACTACTCTATAACCCAGGCCCTAATATCACAGTGGATGAAAGGCTGGTGGCATTCAGAGGTCGCTGCCCATTTAGGCAATACATGCCTTCCAAACCAGCTAAATATGGCATCAAAATCTGGGCAGCATGTGATGCAAACTATTGTGTTTTATATGTTGGTCTTTCAAAAGTAATAAAGTGATGAAACATTAAAAAAAAAGTTTAAACATGTATTTTTTATGAAAAACGAGTGAATCATATCATAACTGGACCATTACCTGTCAGAGGTAAGGAACACCATTGCACTAAATATTGATAGAATAGTTAGTAATGGAGTTAGTAATGACATATTAACAATGTTTGTTTGGATTTTTTTGAGTTTCTGACATCTTTTGGGTATTTAAACATGCACCGGGTCAAATTGACCCGGGAACAGCATTGCTGTACCTGAGAAACGAACATAACAGGAGGGTTAAATGCACAAGGCCAAGTGCACTAGATTTACAGTTAAAATTACTCATGTTTCTACCTTGTGGTGCAAATAACTTTTTGCACTTATGACGAGTGCCGTCAGCTCTTATAAATTGCAATCAACAACAACAGCAATCTGCTTGTGGCCTCAGAGTTATTGACACAAGACACAGCATCATGTGTTCCACAACAATGGTGTCCTACCCACAGATGTGCCTGCCTGATAATTGGCTTATTGTGCTCTTATTGAAAAATAACTAAAATTGGACAGATTAATTAGCTGACAGGTTAAGGCAATTTTGATGTGGTTTTTAATACTTTCTTTGGTACATGAAATACAAAAAGTGTTAAATAATGGGGGGAACACATACTTTCCAGAGAGCAGCTATTAATATGACTTTGAAAATAAGTATGATTTCAAGCATATAATCTTTAAATCCTTACAATTGCAGAACATTTTTTGTGCACAACTGTCATCAGACCCGGTACCAAGTCCAGCCGCTGTATGCATTACTTCATGTGTGGAAAAAGTTACTCAAGTGCTGTCAGGGTATTTTATTTAAACTGTTTCTCAAACAAGAAGCCCTAAAGCCAATATGTGAAAACTCCAAGTATGTTTTATCAACAAAGTATTTGATTTATAACAACTTAAAAATACAAAAGAACGCAAGATCAATTTTCTCCACCCCAACGTAGTGTATATCATATCATGAAACTAGAAAAGCTAAACTTTCAGATGATACCAAACATAATCTTTTCCAGGCCGACCACTTCATGCCAATCTGAAAACAAACCGAAAGCCAAAACTCACATTTCACAGCCAGCACATCTGATTGGGTGTTCATCGCACACTACGTCAGCAAATCCCAAAGCTATTCTCCTCAAAAGCAGTATATTTTATTTCGTAACCGTCTCGTCATCATTTTCAGTCTATCCACACCGTTCTTTGACCAAAATTCACAGGTTAATCCTTCATAGTAGTGAAACTGCTTCATCCGCCGTCATTCCATATCCTGCCAGTCGTGGCCATTTTGTTGATATCTCGTGGCTTTTGGGAATTTACGTAAAGTTTGTTGACATTTTACATGTTGCGAGCTTTCAAACGATATATTACACTTGAACGAGACTTCATCCATCAGGCCTCTACTGTTGAGCTAGAACTCTGGAGCGCGGCAGCCATCTTGGATCAGTGACGCACAGTTGCACAGCACATAGAGCGAGACGCACCGAGAGACTAGCACAGAGCGCAGTGATTTTTGGATTGAGATTTTACATTTATGAAATCATGTATTATCAAACCATCAACGTATTTTATAGCCATATTCCCTTCAAAGTGGTAAAAAACACATTTGGCACATTTTGGCACAGTATAGGTATCCAAGTGCCCAAATAGAGAGTCCGCCTGGTACTATCTACACTAAAACCTTTATAAAATCTGTGCTTAAAGCTATTCTCATGTAACTTGGTACAGTTGTATTCGGAGTTTTTCTTTGGTTTATCATAATTTGCTCAGGCATGTGAACATTAACAATTCTGACACTGGAAATGTATGCTGTGATGTCTTAGCTATCTAATGAGACCAAGATTATGCATATTGTCCTTATAATGGTGGAGATATTGTTGATTTAATATGGATAGGCCTGTTCAGGCGAAATTCACCTCCCAAATCCCTAGGGATTAACAGGTTAACACCAGTGAGTCTGCACCCCATCAAATGTGTTAGCAAAGACAGTGATAACAGTTTTGTGAAGCTACGGCGTAGATCTGCCTGACCTGAAGAGGAAATAACAGTAAACAACATCTGAGATACTGTTAATCTAAAATGGCCTGTTTGACACGGTTCTATCACTGAGGTACATCTATGTGCCTTACTTTATGGTGGAAGGTCATAACGATTGTGAGATAACAGTATTAGTTCCTGGAAGGGAACAGGAAACTTCTAAAACAGCAACAGAGCATCCCAGGTAGGTTAAAAAAAGGATGAAGAAAGATCTTCTCGGTAGGAGGAAGTGTCTTCCCTCGAGACTCCTGTCTCCATAGGCTAAAGTGACTTAATCTATCGTTAAAAGGTGGCTATTGAAAGTTTGTTTACTTTTCAAAAGCAGCACTATCGCTGTGGGAAAGCATTTTATATTCCCTACATTGAGGTAAATGATTAACATATCTCAAAAACGTTGAAGAGCAGTAAAAAACATTTTCAAGGGAATTGGGTATGATGCCACAATGTTTGAGATTTCCAGTCAGTTACTGAGCCATAAAATAATAAAATGGATAATAAGTGCTACCTTTTCATGCTGACTAAGGTTCAGGCTTTCCTCTGAAGGAGACAACTTTTTAACAGCCACCTTTAGAGCATATATGGAGTGAATCTTTGTTATTTATGGCCGGCATGTTCAGCCCTTTAACAGGCACTTTCACGGGTCATTTTAGACTTGTTATCACAGTAATACTGTAGATATTAAGCCTTGGTTACACTTACTTTAACAGTAGGAAAGAAAATATTTTTATATCAACTTCACAAAAGTTCACAGTGAATGAAGAGAAGTAATTGCATTTAAAGGGAACATCATCTTTAAACCATCTTACATAACAAACACCACGTTAAGCTACAGTACAATGCATTCTGGTTTTGTTCGCAAGGAAATTAAACCTGAGGGGAGTTAAATCTCCCTTGAGACATTTCCTAAAAGTCTTGCGTAAGGCCAAAGGACACCACAACTCGGGTGGTCAGTGAGCTAACTGACATTCCTTACTCGCGCGCCATGTAACCTAAACATCCCTGTTGTGATTTATTTTTTAATAAATGACTGTCCATCCTCCATTGTTTGACACTTATTTGTCACAACACTTGGAGAGCAGTAATTTCTCCACAGGGAGGCAAGCCCGGAATCCCATTGTCCTCTCCTTGCCTTCCTGACAGACACTTTCTTGGCATTGGGGGTAAAGAGCTTTGTGGTTAGTGCCAAACTGATTTCCTTGGTGGCTTTGCTACCCGTGCTGGCAGTCTGCATGGCATGTTGACAACAGCTGAAGAGCCAAACTTGATCGACCCTTTCCTACTCATTATTACAGTATTTGTCACAGAATATGTGATTTCTTTGGTTCAGACAGCACTAGAATTTTACGGAAATAACTCCCTTCTGACCATGGTGTAACTCACTTCATCATGTTATTACAGTTTACGGATCTGTTGTATACATTGAGCTTCCAAAAATAAACTGAAGTGCATCACAGGAACATAGGCTTCGGTACACAACAGAACAGAGTTCACATTAACATTGTTTGCCTTTAGTCAGCCTACAATATCGCTTACCGGTATCTCTTAAGTTAAATTCTGTTTCTGAGTTTTGCCAGAGGCTTGAAAGAGGAATTTATTTTTTAATGTAGCTCCGTATCACACTGTGCTAACATTAATTGCCACCCCAAAATTTTTTTGGTTCTCTACAGACTTCTTTGATAACTGTTTCACTTCTGAAATGTTCCTTTAAGAGACCAGAAGTATGGAATAACCCATTCAAAGTTGTCAGCTTGTAATGTTTCTTTTTGTTAGAACAGGGATGTTACATCTCACTATGACTACATTTAGCATCCAAAATAGATTTTGAACGTACTGCTCAGTTGAGGACTAAGTACGTCATTGTTACAATCTATGCTTCAAGCTTCATCAGAAGCTAAAAGGTGATAATCTCTGTAACAGTGTTAGTTACAGTGTAGTTAGATCTTTTTATTTAGGAATTGTTTACTTAACTACAGCAATAGTGTTTGAAGGTCATCCATTTTTTTCCACACTTCTTTTTGTAATACTCTGTATCCTGGAATGGCATAGTGACACCAGTTTCCTTTAAGTAGAGAAGGATACACATGTAATCAGCTGCTTCAATGTCAGTATGTCACATTTCTCCTTGAGTAAAGTGGTGAAGATATCGCCCATTGTTCTCTTTAGAAGAATAATAGCTTCTTCTCATCCTTGTCCCCCTGTTCCCACAACAGTTAAAGAAATGGTCCAGTCTGTAAACTGTATCTGAAGGTTCGGAAAGATTTCCAAGAGGAACTCAGAGCAGGAAATGACAGGTGTAACGTGTGATTTCATAAAGTGGCGTGACACATAACTGAAATATACAAACCATCAACTGCTTTAATAAGATGGAGGCATGGACACTTCATGCTAGAGCAGTGTGGCATGACAAATTTTTGCTTCCCAGGGCTGGGAATAGTGTCTTCTCTGTCGTGTTGCAGCTGATGCCACTGCCATAGGGCACACACTTCACTCTTCATTTAGTTATTTGTTTTCTTCTCTCTGTCTGAAGCCACAGTCATGAGTTGTTAGAGTGAGGGAAATGGGAAGTGTACCTGTATGATATACACCGAGATGTCCTTAATGATTCATTGTTTAGTGATGTGCTGGAAATTGACTGCAGGTGTTTTGTGTTCAGAGGAATGAGAAATGAATGATCAATCATGGCGTGTGTGTGTGTGTGTGTGTGTGTGTGTGTGTGTGTGTGTGTGTGTGTGTGTGTGTGTGTGCGTGCGTGCGTGCGTGCGTGCGTGCGTGCGTGCGTGCGTGCGTGCGTGCGTGCGTGCGTGCGTGCGTGCGTGCGTGCGTGCGTGCGTGCGTGCGTGCGTGCGTGCGTGCGTGCGTGCGTGCGTGCGTGCGTGCGTGCGTGCGTGCGTGCGTGCGTGCGTGCGTGCGTGCGTGCGTGCGTGCGTGCGTGCGTGCGTGCGTGCGTGCGTGCGTGCGTGCGTGCGTGCGTGCGTGCGTGCGTGCGTGCGTGCGTGCGTGCGTGCGTGCGTGCGTGCGTGCGTGCGTGCGTGCGTGCGTGCGTGCGTGCGTGCGTGCCAAAAATGTTACCATGAATGAGGTGGCATAGTATCAATTTTCATTGTGAGATTGCTAGTGTAGCTGATAATTTCACAAAATCCTGCAAATTTAGAATTTACAGTGTGAGAAATTTCGGAATGCTGTAGATACTGAGATATTCAGCCAACGTAGCCACGTCATTGTGCAGAATCCAGGAAGTTCATTCCAAGACCTTCTGTCATGGAAAGCACACTTTTTACAACTGGCTTTTGTGGCAACCCATAAAATTCATTAGCTTATTCAAACAAGTCACCATCTTATTAGTTGCCTTCAAAGTCATTCAAAGTATTCAAGCAGCACAATCTACCTGGGTAAGAGTTCCCAGTCAGTAGTTTACACTGACCAAATATAAGATTATGAATTCAAACAGATAGTTTCCTCATGTGTTGACAGTTGTATTACCATTTACAACTCTTTGATTAACTTTCAGCTGTCTTACTACACAGTCTTTGTTATGTACACATAGGAATCCAAAGAAATTATTTAATTATTTTTTTTCTGTTAGACTTATGTAGCCCACCGTATAGAATAAGTTCTGAAAAAACAAATCTTTTTCTTAAAGGGGACCTATTATGGCATCTAATACCTATTTTAAACAGGCCTTGAATGTCTTAAAAACAAGCTTTTGATATTTTTTTGCTAAATAAATTAGAAATTCAGCCTCTGAGCCATGTCTTTATCTGCCCATTCTCTAACCTCATTATCTATGCAGGATTCTGAGTGGGCGGGGAGGCTATGATAATGAGGCACTGTGCTGATTGGCTGCCTGACGCAATGACACGAAATGAAGCGATACACCGCTACGAAAAAATGGCGAAAGCTCCAGCCGGCGGAGTTGTTGTTGTTCCGGCCAGAGTTAGTTGGGGGCATGGTTTCATGCATCGCTCCCGTCGTTACGTAACGACGGGAGCAGAATCTGAACGGCTCGTAGAAGCCACATCACACTAGATGGCTCATCCGGGCGGCTGTACAGACACTGCAGAATTTGGTTGCTTTCCTCCTTCTCTGAGTTAGCAGGCTGAGGGGAGACCACTTTATACAGTATATGTTAAAGCAAGAAAAAACGTGTTTTTCATAATAGGTCCCCTTTAAGTAATCCTGAAAAAAACAATTGTTATACAAATAAAAAAAAAGAAATGTTTGCATCAAATAAACTAAAACCAGCCCTACCCATTCATTTCATGAAGGTTAAGTGGGAAATGGGTCTGGTACCCCTCCCATTCACAGCCAATTTAACCAGATCAAAATCTACCAAACTAATCTCAAGAGGGTGTATGAGCAATGGTTCATACAGGAGCATCCACAATTTGAAATATGACATCTTTGATCAACAAGTTTTTACTGTGAAACCGACAACAGTCATTTACTGAAGTTTCTAATCCACTTCTAGCTATTTTGGATGTCTTTTTTTGATACCAGTCTGTTTTTTCCTCTTCCTCCGTCACAATTCTCTGATCCGTTGTATATCTATCCAGTGGCCTCCAGAGCCAGTGTCTTCTCCATCTGTTGGTTGTGCCCACTGGATATCAAAGCCAGATCTGGAGGAACCACAGCCTAATTCTTTTTTATCAAAGAAAAAAAGAACAGACAGGCACCACGGTGGCTTAGTGGTTAGCACTGTTGCCTAACAGCAAGAAGGTTCCTGGTTTGACTCCCGGGCCCAGTGGGAGTCTTTCTTTGTGGGTTTGCATGTTCTCCCTGTGCGTGCGTGGATTCCCTCCGGGTACTCCGGTTTCCTTTCACAGTCCAAAAACATGCATACTAGGTTATTTGATGATTAGAAATTGCCCGTAGGTGTGAATGTGATTATGCATGGTTGTCTGTCTGTATATGTAGCTCTGTGATAGACTGTCGACCTGTCCAGGGTGAACCCCTGCCTCTCGCCTGTGATGAGCTGGGATAGGCTCCAGCAGAACCCCGTGACCCTGCAAAGGATGGAACGGGTATAGATATTGGATGGATGGATGGAAAAGAATAGGCATAGCATAACAGGGTAACAAAAGCTGGCTTTCATGGCCATAACCACCTCCACATCGCAGGTCTAGCAGTTTCTCTAAGAACAAATGTTTGCACTGATCCATTTGTTTTTTTAGCCATACAACTAACCATTTTACTAGTCTAACCAAGTGTCTCTCTTTAATTAAGGTGCTACCTGTTGGATGGGATCTCTAAAGGAGCCTGGCTGAACCGCTCAAGCATCATATTTGCCGGAAATGACAAGTGGTCTGTGGATCCCCGAGTGTCCATAGTGTCCAGTGTTGGAGACAAACACGAGTACAGCCTTCAGATACAAAGAGTCGATGTGAGTGACGACGGCCAGTACACATGCTCGATTCAGAGTGAGCGCGACCGAAGGCCGAAGCTCCTCAACCTCGTCGTTAAAGGTGCGTATGAGTAGACAACACTCTTCTGTAAAGCCATGCATAAGCTGCTCCTTATTATTTATTTTTTTACTATCAATAATAATTACCCTGTATATAGTTTCCTTTCAAAGCCGTAGATGGATTACCTTTGCCTCCACATATGCTTACTCTTATGAATTTCATCCTCTACCTGTTTGTGATCTAACACCTTATTTGTTGTTTACAAGGGCAGAAGCTGGAAAAAATTCTTCTGAGAAAGCAAACTGACATTTTGCCTTTAGGCTATGCTACATAAAGTACAAGCCTGTTAGTTTAAATGACTGGAGGCAGACTTTGTAGATTTAATCAGGCCTCCCTGGGTTTTGTCACAGCAGGTACTACAGAAAAATGTGACTCTTATGGCTCTTAGCTATGTTTTGCACCATTATCAACAGCCTACATAGAGTGTTCTAGCTGAGTTTGTATGTTGGTGCCTCAGCTTGAAAGCACCCCGAGTTGCACATCCATCTTTCATTTGTCTCATTCCGCTTCCTTCACAGACCTTTTTAATGTACGCAGTTACTGAAATTCTATTCACTGACAGCACATACATTTTAAGTTTTACTACAGTATATATTGCATAGCATGGTCATGCACCACTGTAAATATTGTTGTTGCCCCAAGCAGGAGTCAAATAATTTGATTGGTTGTATTGCATTGCAATGTATAGATGCAAGTCTAAGTTTATGTATATAGCACATTTAAAGCAACAAGGGTTGACCAAAGAGCTCTTGAAATTGCACAGAGGAAAAAAACAATGTTAACATAAATGCTAACGCAAGAACAATGAGACAGGATGCAATAAAAAGAAGTCTGAAAGATTATTTAAAAAACCTGACATAAATAGAAATAGTAAATGCATAATGCAAACACATTTTGCTCACATGGGACTAAAAGCAAATGAAAAAGCTTTAAAATGATCGAGGGAATTAGCAGTTCTGCAAAAAAAAAAATACCCCAAAAAAACCCACAGCCACTGAAAAGGTTCTGTTACCTCTGTTTTTTGGTCTGGATCTGAGAACATCCAGGAACAACTTAGTAGACCTCACTGCTCCAGGTGGAGTGTGGGGCATCAAAAGCTCACACCAGCGTGGTTTCATGCCTTTGAGACGCCTGAAAACGAGCACCGAAATCTAAAAATGGATCCTTAAACGGTCAAGAAGCCAGTGTAAAGGGGAAAGGATCGGGCGCAATACTTGTCGAAGTGCAAGCAGTAGTATTGACATTTTAGACTTGGCCCATGAAATGTATTTCAGCTGTGTGATTAAACGTCAGGCTCGTTTCTGTTTCTGTATTTGTCTGCATTTACATTGCTGGATACTGGTACAAAATGTCCTGCTCTTTCTTGTCAGAGAAGTCACATCATTACTGATGCATCCTGGATTACAGTAACCATTGCTTTTTTTTTTTGGTTGTTTTTCTGAAGCACTTCAAATTTCACATGTCAAATCGTGACTGCTCTTCTCTAATGTTCTCACCTGCAAAGAAAACAACAATACAGAGCATGCCACGATCTGAAAAAAGTGTACTCTTGCATTCCTTCTCAGGCCTCTTCCTGGGCTGTGTCAAAATACATCAATTACAACATTAAACCCACTGACAGCTAAAGTGAGGACAGTTCATTTAATGTCAACAGGATATTTGTTCTGATGCGTCCTGGCATTCGTGTGGATGATACTTTGACAAGTAACCTTAACAAGACCGAGCACAGTCTCATGCTGATGGCAGTAGCCCAAGTGCGTCAGTACACCCTGTCACGCTAACACAAAAACAGCTCAGAAATGGCTTCAAGAACATGACAGGCTGAAACAAGGCTGATTCACACAGGCCCCACCTTATAACCCCACGGCCCACCTCAAGAATCATCTGCCAGAAGCCAGTGCTAGACACTACATGACACTCCTGCAGGTCTCAGGTCCATGGTCTAATATAGCAGAGCTGTTTTTTTTGCAGCACAAGAAGGATTTTGGGTCTGATTGCTGTATAAAACTAAAAAGATGTAAGGTGGTACTTGGACTCAATTCAATTCACTTCATTTGTGTAGCGCCAAAACACATCAAAAGTAACCTCAGAGTACTTTTCAGAGAAAGTAGACGCATTAAATTCAAAGCTAATTAAACACAGTCCAATTAAATCCAATTCAAAGCAAATCCCCTATAACCTGACCGTTAAAATGTTGGAGCTCTCGCCTGTTATCCAGTCCTCCTGCACGGTGACGTTTGCTTTAGCTCCTTTTCAACCGCGTCTTACGGTTTCTTTGTACCTCCAAATGTTTATGTGATAAACCGTAATCAGCTGCTTGGCAGGTAGTAATGGCCACTACAGGACCATCGTGTTTTTGTAGGTGTTGGCTTCCTGAAGAACACTCCGTAATTTGAATCCTACTAGGGGTGTTTCGGGTCATGGCAGCGCCTCACCACTGGCCATATGGCCACAATCAAACGGAATCTAATGTGCCAGCTGTCAGCTGTATTATATGTTTTGCAATGGCAGTCTTCCCAATGGTTGTGACCTAGCAGCTAAGCTTTGGCTGCGGTTTGGCCTTCGGATACTAATTGTTGTTCACAAATGGCAATTTCATCCAGTGCTATGTATCAGTTCCTAAATGTAGGTATTTTTTCCCCACCACAGTAACAGTAATATGGTTAATAAAGCTGAAATATTGCAGCAATGTGCTTGCAATTACATTAAACAGTTTGCAACAAAGAACGGTTTTGAACAAGTGGACACTTTTATGAGAAATTAGCAATCAGTAGGAAAAAATCTTGCTCTGCTAACAGCAGAGCGTTACAGTCAGTGGTTCTTGTGGATGAGATGATGGATCAGTGATTTAACAACTTGGAATTAATTGCTGCTTATGGAGATCCATAAACATGCTTTGTACAGTAATTTTTACTTTTATTCTCTTGAACTATTAATGCTTGATGATGTTATAATTATGTTAACTGTATCTGGTACCTTAGAAACATTAGGTATATGGGTTGCCGGCTGCTGCGACAGTGCTGTGTATCCGACTGAGATCTGCTGACAGGAAGTACCTGAAATACAAATGACTTACTCCAGGTGATGAATGCATGGAGTCGGGTGTCTGACAGAGCACTTGAAGTAGTTAAAAAATTTGGTTCATTACACTGCCAGTCACTGTGATTTATTTATCCAGCACTATTCCATATTTGTGGTTTTATGCCGTGCCTATAACATCAGACTATGCTGTACTTTAGTTTATTTGCTTTGTCAAAACTGTGTGTGTTGTGAAAAATTACCTGTCACTGTGCGGCACTTGTGTACACATGCTTAAGCCCACTCGTGGAGAACAGAAGGATTTCTTCACAGATGAGATGTAGCCGGGGAACAGCTCTGTCACTTTGCAGACGCTTCTGGGAAGATTCTATATATATATATATATATATATATATATATATATATATATATATATATATATATATATATATATATATATATACAGTACATACTTGCAAAGGAAAAAAAAGACAATTTAAACTATGCTTTTTATTTTAAGCATACTTCACATATTAACACTACAACAACTGTTACGGTTGACGTAAAAGGATTTCATGGCATTAAATGTGATTTTTTTTGGCATTTTTGCTTTGCTAGCTTAGTCTGTGCATCACAAGGAGTAACAAGGAAAATGGGAGCAAGAAGGGATTACTGTGTATAAGAAAATATGCAATGGTCTCAAACTTATTTTAGGTGCATGGCAGGATCTCTGACGAACTGATGTAGTCAGGGATTATACTTATCCAGAGGGTTTAGATGACTGTCTTGTATCTGGCCATCTCATTAGAGATTTAACAATAGCCTATGTGTAGTAGCCGTTGGGGGATAGACATAATAGCAGGAGCCCTAAATTTAAATGAGGAACTATGACTGGAAAAGGAAAACTATTACTTTTGAGTTGCTGATGAACTGTATCATATTGAGTGTTTTGATTAATAATTTAAAAAAAATAAAATTCAGGTGTTTCTTGATATCAAGGGCTTGGCACATTAGGAATAACTATCTAAGTGTGAAAAAATCTCTAAATTATCATTATCAATGCTAAAAAAACAGCAGCATGGGCCTCATGTGAAGATATTACAGTGTTTTTCATCCGTAATCACTTCCCCTGGGGCTCCTCACCTGAACATGGGAACAGTCTTACACTACAGGAAGCTCTACTTATCATTACATTCTAACACACCAGTCACATGCTGCTGAATTAGAGTGTGGGACATGACTGTTGTACCTCCCTGTCTTGTCTAAGAATAATTTAATCTCAGTGCAGCATTTATCCCCTCGGAGACCTTACAGCACCTCAGCAATTTAGAAATTTGCTTTATTTTATGTATTAAACATAGCTCCTGAGAAGGGAAAATCCCAAACAGTGCATATGCTCTGTCAATATAGCTCAGCATAAGTACAGTGAAAAAGCACAACCTTTACATGCTCCGCACAATTTTCTCACTGTTTGTTTTTGTTGCACATGTCATAAAACTCAAGTTTCATATCCTCCTAGTTAAAAATAAATATGTAAAATAGGGTACTGCGACTGTGATGCTGCATACCCACATGAGGAGAATACTGGCTATTGCAGAAATGTTGCAGCATCACACCGATATTTGGCTGGTGTATTCCTTTAACACAGGGATTTTCTGACAACATCTCAAATTTAAACTGATCATCAGGTCTTTGGGGTTTTCTGAATTACACAAAGGACTCCTTGATTTCCTCCAGTGACATTAGCCATTCTTTAAATAGTTGACTTAACATCATGAAACTGAATTGTGGCTGTGCAGTTATTGTATTTCACTGAAATTGAAATACTCCTAGTTCATCTAAGGCCAGATGTTTTTGTTTCCTTAGTGCACTCTACAGCTGGCGTTCATCCACATATCCTCATCTGTGCCTTCACTGACCTATTTAGGGTCTACCCTCAACAATATCTGATGTAGGATACAGAGGAACGAGAGATTGGTATCGGTATAGCCCCAACCTGTTTTTGCACACATCACATGACTATCTTCCCTCTCAGCCGCCAGTCGTTTTCTCCCTCTCGGTTAATTAAGATTGAATATGTGATAATGCATTAAATATGCACAGCACCTCTCATCTAAGAATATCTTGTCCCGGGCAAGGAACAGTACAGAGCCATGGTTCCCCTCTCCACCAGTAACTGCTCACATGAGCATTGGTAATGCATTTCAAGCTTTCATCACCATAAATGCCATCTCTAGGCCGTGGAGAAGAGCTTAGGCATTTAGTAAGGGATGTCTTACTGACACAGTATAGTTAAAGCTAGATTAGTATTTTTTGGTTAATACACTGTGCTTCCTCCTGTTATGCTGCTCTGTCAAGCCATTCCATAATCATACAGTGTAAGACTACAATTCTCATCTGCCATGCCGTAAATCTAAGAATATAAGGATTTCATGTGGGAGCTCGCATGCCTCAGCACAATGTATTACTTGAGATTTAGTGAAAATTTGAGGAATAGTTTCTGTATGATGAAAAGGCTTTGAACTATAATATGCGTCAGAGCTGATCGACAGTGAAACCTCATCGCCCACACCCCTGGAGTGAGTCAGCCTGGAAACGGCACAGCAAGAAGTGAAATGGAGGGTTAAACCTGCAGGTTGCAGCTCCACTTTTTAATGTCAAGACAGAGAGAGAATATAATTACAGAGTTTATCATAAAAAGGCTCATGAAATCATAGTTTACCCCTTAAATGCTATGATTCTGTCTGGCGATTCACAGATATGGATTTTTTTTTTTTTTTAAGCCAGTGCCAATCAGTTAGAGAGTATAGCAGCAAATGGACATAACTTTATTGTTTTGTTGTCGTTTTTCTGATAGATTCAAAACTTCTGAGTGTAAATTAACATTTATTTGAATTACGGGTATTATGTCTGGATATTCACTTTTACTCGAGTAGATCTATTTTAAACTTTGCGTACAGCGCACTTATTGAAAATAATGACTACAAGCGCTTTTCAAGGATAAACCCATGAACAAAGTACAAGCTAAGTGGAATTCACAACAGTGGCAGATAAAAGCATCGCATCACAGAATAAAAACTTTTTATCTTACATAAATACCCCATCATTGCACAGCCGCTCAGCTCATAAGGCTTTATGTGCTGCAAATGTGCCTGTATTCACTTTTTGTTTTACCACCTTGGTGATATAATGGATGGTCAATATACTGAAACAACCATGCCAATTATCTCCAAATAGTTAGAAATCATCCTGATCAGCCTGACGAATTAATCGGCTGACCGAATAATACATTGTGCTTCCTGTCACCTTCGGTTATTGCTGAAGGCATTTTAAAGAAATTCCGTTTCTTCTTTGTCTGCTTCCTTGAGCTCCGGCTAAGGCTATTTCACTGGCTAATCCACTGAACAAACACCTTCAAAATAACAGCCCCCTTTCATGTTACTGCTTTGGATTCCATTAATTTATTAAAATATTAGCCTAGCTTTACCACAATATGTATGTCAAAAATGAAAAATAGGGCTGTGTGAACATTTTGGTTGAACAAATTTCCAATTAACTTTGGTGTCAAGTAGCTTAAGACACTTCATGTTAAGTTATATTTTCAGTTATTAACCATAGATTACAAAGCAAAGGTAATCTTGTCATGTTTTAACCGTATGTGAAGCGTAACACACCATACCATACCATACGATATCGTACCATACCATACCATACCATAGCATACCGTACCATACCATACCATACCATACCATACCATACCATACCAGACCATAGTATACCATACCATACCATACCATACTGTACCATACAATACCGTACTGTACCATACCATAGCATACCATACCATACCATACTGTACCATACCATACCATACCATACCATACAATACCGTACTGTACCATACCATAGCATACCATACCATACCATACTGTACCATACCATACCATAGCATACCATACAATACCGTACTGTACCATACCATAGCATACCATACCATACCATACAATACCGTACTGTACCATACCATACCATACCATACCATACCGTACTGTACCATACCATACCATACAATACCGTACTGTACCATACCATACCATACCATACCGTACCGTACTGTACCATACCATACCATACCATACCATACCATAGTATACCATACCATACCATGCCATACCGTACCAGACCATAGTATACCATACCATACCGTACCAGACCATAGTATACCATACCATACCATAGTATACCATACCATACCATGCCATACCATACCATGCCATACCATACCATACCATACCATACCGTACCATACCATACCATACCATGCCATACCATACCATACCATACCATACCGTACCATACCATAGTATACCATACCATACCATAATATACCATACCATAGTATACCATAGTATACCATACCATACCGTACCAGACCATAGTATACCATGCCATACCATACCATACCATACCGTACCAGACCATAGTATACCATACCATACCATACCATACCGTACCATACCATAGTATACCATACCATACCATAATATACCATACCATAGTATACCATAGTATACCATACCATACCATAATATACCATACCATAGTATACCATACCATACCATACCATACCATACCGTACCAGACCATAGTATACCATGCCATACCATACCATACCATACCGTACCAGACCATAGTATACCATACCATACCATACCATACCATACCATACCATACCATACCAGACCATAGTATACCATACCATGCCATACCATACCATACCATACCGTACCTGACCATAGTATACCATACCATGCCATAGTATACCATACCATAGTATACCATACCAGACCATAGTATACCATACCATACCATACCATACCATAGCATACCATACCATAGCATACCATACCATAGTATAGTATTGTATAGTATAGTATACCATACCATACCATAACATACCATACCATACCATAGTATAGTATACCATAGCATACCATAGCATACCGTACCATGCTAAACCTATTCTAAGCAAATGACCTCCATTTTCAGGAGCTCAAAAGTATTTGGACAATTGACTGAAAGCAAGTTTATTGTCCAGGTGCTTTCCATTCCTTCATTACTTCTAGACAAATGAAGCAGGTAACAGGTTTAGTGTTGATATCAGGAATCCAGTTGATATTTAGAAACTGTTGAAACTGGAACTGTTTGATACCAATATGAAGTCTAAAGAGATCACAATGCATGTTACAGGGGTCATGGTTAATCTAAAAGATTAATGGATACACAAACAAGTTAAAAAACACATATCTAGGGGAGAGAACAAAAAGCGGACAATCACAGAAACCTTCCCTTGTTGAAGAAAAACCCCTTAACAACAGAAGAAGTCAAGAATCCTCTGGTGAGAGTAGACATGTAATTGTCAAAATCTATTTTCAAAACACCTTCATGAAAACACAGAGTTTAGGACAACACTCAAAAACAGTAGGGACAGATTTGATTTTGCCAAAAAACATTTAACAAAGTTTCTGATCTCCTGGAAACAGATTATTTTTGGACAGTTTTTTGGACAAGATAAACATGTGTTAGAATGATGAAGGAGGAAAAAGTATGGAGAAAGGAATGAACAGCTCAAAACATACCACACCATGTGTCAAACATGGAGGAGGCTGTCTTATATACACTTGTGGTTGCCAACAAAATGGGCTCACTGGTGTTTAATGATGAAGTGACTGCTGACAGATGCAGGATGATGAATCCTGAGAGCTACACACCTGATCTCATGGTTTGGAGTTACCGAAGACAAAGCTGAAGGCAGGAAAGCCCATAAACACGGAGCAACTGAAGGTGGCTGCAGTGAAGGTCTGGCAAAGCACCACACATCTGTGGGTTCCAGACTTCAGACAGTCATTGTCTGGTGTATCAAGGTGAAATCATAATAACTCTGTCATTCTCTATATACTTCTGGAGCCTGCATGTATAGCAATATTCAAACTAATTTAATTAAATGTAACACTGAACTGGTGTCACATTTTCATTTAGAGCATTTTTTTTCTCTTAATTTGTTTTCAAACCATGTTTCCTTTTTTAATTATTCATTCTTTTTAAATTGTCTTAATGAAAAAATGATCTCGATGTTGAACCTTTCTCGAGTCTTTTTCTTCTTTTTCCTTTTTTTTAATTTATCGTGTGTTAGTATTGAGGTAAGTATCAAAGCAACACTAGACTGGAAGAAAAAAACCTTTACACTTACCCCCTATATCTATGTGATCAGATGTTTGTGAGAATAGCTGATGTGATCGTGTATCAAGCGTCTCAGATGAATGATAACGCATTAAAGCAATGTGGTTTGCCAATAATGTTGCAGTGGACAGAGTAGAGCGAATATGAGTGTGTCTACAGGAACAGGTTTGCCCCCATGCCCCCCTGACATTTAGTTAGCCACTAATCATTGTCGTGTGTGTGTGTGTGTGTGTGTGTGTGTGTGTGTGTGTGTGTGTGTGTGTGTGTGTGTGTGTGTGTGTGTGTGTGTGTGTGTGTGTTGTTCCTAGTCTTATCTTTCTGCAAATTTCTATCCTCGAAGAAGTGTTTTCACTTGCATGCAACACCAGTTGTGTACCTTCATGGATGTGTGTGGATGATTGTCCATTCTAATGCGTGTCCTCATCATGGAAATAGCTGATATTAGCCATGGTTAATTAAAATGAGGAAGAACAAAGGTCAGCCACTCAGCTCTCACGTCTCCCTTCTCTAGAGAGGGAATAGATACAGCCTGAGTGGAGACAAACTTGGTTTTTTTATTCAGGTCATTGGAGTCGGCTTTAGACTTGAAACAGAACATGGATGTATGAATGCGGAACACATTACAGCATTTATTTATGAAGTGTAACATTTCATAAATTCTTGCAGCTTGTGTAAAAGGGGCAGAATATTTCTCCTTTAACCCAGTTGGATCTGAGGTGCTCTTCCCATGGGAACTGCATCCAATATATTGCATCATATTTAATTGATTACTTTGTCTTCATGTTGTACAGATGTTTGAATCCTTTTATGTCGCAATAATCATGCCAGATACTTTAGTGAAGCAAAGAGCACCACTCTCTCCTCCCCCTTTTGTTATATCTGCAGTCTTACCTGCAACCATTTTTTAGCACTAAGGGCCATTGCAACCCAGTGAATGAAGCAACACACCGTTGACTTGTGGACATAAAATGCCTCACAAATAACTCGCTGAAAAGATGCCATAATGAAAACTGCAGAGTGTTCATATGCTGGTGAAGATTCCTAGTCATCCAGGTGATGGTATCCTGAAAAGACTGAGGCTCAGCTCATTAACTGGGAACTGGCTGAAAGAGCACAACTATGCAGAAAGTGAAGTGATCCAAATGCAAACGGTTGGACAAATTATAAATTGTGTATCGGTCAAATCTACGATGCAAAATGAACACTTTTCTGTGGATGTGTCCATTTCTTCTTTTTCTTCTTCTCAGGTAATCTAAGAAGAAAACATCTCCAGTGTGTTTGATAGTTCTGTAGTGCAATCAATGTATACATATTAGAAGTACAATAATTTTATAAAGTTGGAATCAACAACACTGGCACTGGCACAGGTCCAACGATCGAAGGATTAGCGGTTCGAATCCCGCCCCCCCTGTCATTGTGTCCCTGGGCAAGACACTTCACCCTCCTTGCCTCCAGTGAGGGTATCGCTGCTGTGTGAATGTTGTATGAATGTTCAGGTGGTGGTCAGAGGATTGGCTGCCATGTTTCCGTCAGTCTGCCCCAGGGCAGCTGTGGCTACACATGTAGTTTACCATCACCAAGTATGGATGAGGAGTGAATGAATAGTGGAACGATTTTGAGTGCCTTGAGTGTCGAGAAAAGCGTGATATAAATCTAATCCAATATTATTAATGTTAAATAAAAAGGTATGTTGGGTATGTTCTTCAATCCTGCCAACCTCTGAGCTCCATATAACGCCATTTCCTCAATGATGGATTTCACGGAACAAAGTACAACATATATGCAATTGTATATACAATATGCTTTATCTCAAAATCAACACAATCTTTACAGATGTGGATGTTTACTGTTCGAAAGCATAAGTCCTCTAAACCTAATTAAAAAGATATAAATCATTGCTTAACAGGAATTAGGTTATATATCAACAATGATTTCATCCATCAAGTTCAAAAATACTTAATATTTGGGCTTGGGATCCTGGGATTAAAAACTGCTAGAAATGGGGGATATTTTATGCTTAAATTTTAGGGCGATAATCAGTGAATGCATTCTATCGAAGAAATGTTGATATATTGCCAAAAAACAAAGGGTACGAGCACCAGTTAATACTGCCAGAGGTCATGTGACTGGGACGTGCTAACGATATGTCTGTTTAAATTATGTGATTTCCATCTTAGATTCTATCAGGGCATCGGAAACCTTTCACATACCATAATTTATGTATTTTTTCACTGCTCTCAGAGAGGCTTTTAGATCTGTTTTGGACTTGCGTCCATCATGTTACACAGCCTCAAAAGTGACGGCACAGGGAAAACAAGAAGCAAGACCACATGTAAATAACCATCTCAAGTTTTGGCAACAAACTTCTGGTTTATCGACTCTCTTCGCGGAGAGTGCAGCTGTAAGCAGAGCAACTTTTTTCTTTTTTTTTCTCTACTGGTTATTACAGCTACACCTTTAAGAATGAAGTTGCCATAGCAACTGTGCCCTGCTGAACTGCTTGGCAACTTCATTGCTTCTTTCAGTTATCTTTTACTTTGGCCTTTCCTTTATTTCAACAGCACCTGTTACCATGGTAAGTTAATTTTAACATATATTATCACAGTTTTGTAGATCAATACCATTGGCATACCGTAACATTGAGCGAAAAGTTCCTTTTTTTACATAATGAGACAGTCCTCTGACATGTTGTAATTGCCTTCCACTAATAAGTGTAGCAGTGTTGAATTCACACTGACATTACTGATATTTCTATTTCCTTGTTTGCACCTATGACAAATACGTGGGATTTAATGTACTCACTACCAACCATGTTTGACTCCCTCAAGTAGAAGACATTTTGGGCAAGTAGTCAGATGCTTGAATTTCTTGTTTTCCCTGCAGGTATTTCGTACAGAACACCAAGCAGTGCTGACACAATCAATAGTCTTGTGGCAGGCAACAAACTATTTAAATACATTCAAAATTTATATTTTATTCAGCATCTTCCCCAGATTTGTCCAGATTACGTGTGTGATGTTCTTTCTGTAATGGGTCCAGACTTCAACATTCAAATTTCTCTTTGCAGTTTTTCTGCATTCATCATCTACGACATATAAACAAGGGAAAAGAAAAAGAAAGAGTAAAAAAAGAACATTGACATTTTAGCTGCTTCTTCAGACATTCATTTGACTATTTTATGCAAAAGTGATGGCAACTTGGACGAATGCTTAAATGTGAATAAGTTATAAATGAACATGTTCAACATATTTTTCATGAGGATTGATTGAAAACAGCTTAATCGTATATTCTCTTTGTTGAATTGTGAACATGCAGGCTCCATTGGCAGTGTCAGAAAATGTGACACGCTGAGTGTGAGAACAATCTAAAAACAGATTTATCATCAGCTAGTGGTGTAAGCCCTTGGCTTTTGTGGTGTTTAACAGTTGGTTTTCAGAGGTGCTAATCATAACTGAAATGTGGGTTCTCTCACTATTTTATGAGGATCCAAGAACAGTAGGTCCTCTAGGCAGTGTTTATCATGCAATGCAACCCTCATCAACGGGTTGTGGGACAGATTCCTAGAGGTGAGTCCCTGGCAGACGTCTTAGAGATACGCTGGCCTTAATTGGGTAGATAAATATCACACACTGCGCTCCCAGGCCCTGCAGCACTGTTGCATACATCACCCTGAATGCAGTCTGACCACCAGCAGCAGGGCGCCACTCTCTTGTCCTACCCTTGAAATGTATCTAGTTCTCATATTGCAATGGAAGCGAGAGTTTGGGCACGAGGGATTTCCTCTCAGTGTGCTTCCTTGACGCATAGTTGTATAAGGATCAGCCTGCAGAAGCCCTCCTGCGTTGTTTGAGTCCAGTGGTCATCATTATTCTTAGAACTTCGGTGCCACGACATAGGAAGTGTTATTAAAGATTTCTTTAAAAATGGTAAAATCAGAGATTGGATACTTTGTTAGTTTAAAAGATCAGAGTCTAATGTCCTTCATGAGCATCACTCTGCTGCTCTAGAGTAGCTTTGTAAACAAATTGCGGGGACTGACATCTGTATTCTGCGAAGATGCTGAGGGGTTTTAATAATGAGCAATTTGTTGAATATTCATGACTTTGGCCTTTTGAAAGCCCTCAGTGGCTGTATTACCTCTGTGTTGTTCAGTCCCAATCTTCCCTCACCAGCTTGTGGGGTCGGCTGTGAAGATACAGGGCACCATCTGAGACCAAATGCAGCAGCTGACACATACAAACAACTGTAAACATGCTGTATGCAAACACCTTCAGTTCTTATGGGTGTACGCAGACACACTTACCACACCTATGCACTTATGCATACATACACAGACTCTGAAAGTAATCCCCAATCCTCTTTTAGTACTTGAACACTGACCTAATGACTTCCAGATGAGACAAAGAAACAAGAGCAAGTTAGAAAGAGGGTTGCATAGCGCAAATGTTTTTGCCATTCACAAAGTGTCTTTTACAGACAGTTTTCTTCTTTTCACTGTATGTTTTAACCATGGATTTATATCAATATTTCAGAGTAATGGCTTAATGGGTGAACTGAGACAGAACATATCATATCACTCTGATCGTGATCTCGTGGAAGCCCAAATGACACTATACAAATAAATTGTTAAGAGACTCTTGAGAACTAGTAAGGGCACTTTTAAACTTTAATTTCCCAGCAGAAACGGGAGAATTTAAAACATAAAATAAAAAAAAAAATGCTTTGCATGTTAGTATTTCAGTGCAAGCAGTCATCTCATACATCAAATGCAAATGGATATTTATGTGGTTCTATAATAAGCTCCATATGTCCTTCCTTATTCTCTCAGGGTTGCATTTTAAATTATCTGCAGCCTTATTAAAAGTCAATTACACACAGTTTGGAATTTTGGCTTATGACCCAGAATTTTGATATATGATGATGATGTGAGCTTAACTACTGCCACAATGACAATACAATGCTCTGGTCCGCTTTGACCCATCGCAAGCTTGAAGTATGACAAACTGATGAGTAAAGCGCTCGTAAAGAGCAGGTCCAAACACCTGCTGAGAGCCCGGCTCCTTTCCTATGACTGAGTGGCGTGTGTGTCTGATGGTTGCCAACTGCTTTCCTCCCATTAATCACGACCCAGGTTCTAAAGTTTGAACTCTGACCTTTACTGCTGCATCAAGGCTCAGTGACAGATGGAGGCAGAGCTCTGTGTCCTCTCTTCCAATCATCCAGCTCACGCTCTCACACACACACACACACACACACACACACACACACACACACACACACACACACACACACACACAGACACACACACACACACACACACACACACACACAAACACGGGCTGAGTGCTGAGATGCACAAAGTATTACCCATAGGAAGGGTCGTGTGGTCACAAGCTGATATTTTGTAGCAGGAAAGCAACACAGTCTGTGACGACCTGTTTTTTTCTAATGACAAGAAACTATTTGAAACAAACCTTTTGTGTGACTATGCCTATCAAACACACTTTGTGCAGCTAATTGAAAAAGCAATGATCTTCTTTGAAAGTGAAAAGAGAGTGCCCTGTGCAGAGGAATTTTGTTTATAAGCAAGATGTGGCTGAAAGACGATGATTAGCATGAATAAATTAGATGGCTTATCTTTGAATTACATGCCCACTGCAGCTCTCCTATTCAAGATTAATTGCCTCTCACAAGGTGTTGCAAAAAGTTATTTTTCATCAACCGATTTCCCTTAACGCTTGAGATTCCTAAAGAAGTGAATGAAATTGGTAATACATTCCTCATAGTCATGCTTTGTGTATCATGACCTTTATTACTCATCAAATGTATCGATTGAGGCCTTTGTGATTATGATAGAAATATTATAATTCAGAAATGGTTGGGTACAAGTCCTTAAATTTCTCCAAAGAGTATCATAACCAGCCTATTAAGCCACTCCTGTTCTATTTGAGAACATTCTCAAAGGAGCCTGGTACCTGTCCTGTTCACAGCCATTTCCTCTGGTCCAGAAAAAAACCAAACCAATTACAACAGGGTCCCAGTGGGCTTTATAAAATAACTTGTACAGGAGTGTAAAAGAGCAATTATTCAAAACAAGCAAAATGACTGGCATCGCATTGGTTGTTATTCATCCAATAACATCTAGAGACAGTTTCACCTGTGTCTGTTTGTACTTTCCGCTGGACATCACAGTAAAATCCAGAGAAACCAGACTAATGCTTGGTATCAAAGAGGAAAATAGTTATGATGCTTGGCTAAACTACCACATAAACACTCTTATGGCAACATTTAAAAATTTGACGATATGTCCTTACAACTCAAGCTTTATGGCCAAAGCAACCAATGTGATTAAAAATAGTTTTACTCTATGATTCTAATGGCATATGCACACTTGTGGGAACATGTCTTCTGTAACAATTATCCCAATGTGTTCTCTCTTTCCAAAGCAATCATCCACTTACCAGTACATTACCAACAGCTCATCCCTGCCTTGAATGAGAACAGTATCTTTGACAAGTTCCAGTCTGGTTATCACCAGAGACATTCAACTGAAACAGCTCTCCTTAGAATATAAGATGATATACTGATGGCCTCTGACTCCAGTAAATGTGCTGTTCTGGTGCTGCTTGACCTCAGTGCAGCATTTAACACTGTGGATCATGGCATCCTTATTGACAGGCTCAAGGACCAAGTTTGACTCTCCGGCAGAACGTTCCCGGTAGCTGTTGGCCCGTTTAACTCTTCATCCGTCCTCCTATCCAATGGAGTACCTCAGGGCTCGGTTTTGGATCCAATTTTATTAGTTTTGTATATGATGCCTTTTGGAAAAATGATGAATCAGTTTCAGTGCATCACTAATCACATGTATGCTGATGACATTCAGCTACAGTATTCTTTTAATCCCAACGTAATTAATGGTCTAAACGTGCTGCACGATTGTTGGTCAGTTTACAGACCAGATTGGGTCTGTAAGCACAAATGTATGTTCTTCCCTGAAAAATCTGGACATAGTTTTTAATCAGACTATGAGTTTTGACAAACATATTTACTGTTTGTCTTGCATTCGTTTTTTCCATCTTAAGAATATTGCTAAACTGAGAACCATTGTGTTGCAGGTCGAGCTAAAATTGATAATACATATGTTTGTGTCATCTCAGCTTGACTACTGCAACTCCTTATTCTCGTCTCTTAGCTATAACAACTGCTTGCAGTTCGTGCAGAATGCTGCGGCCAGGCTGCTGAATAAATCTGAGAGAAGTTGACGTATAACTCCCCACTTGGCGTTGCTGTGCTGGCTTCCGGTTAGTTTTAGGATTCATTTTAAAATCTTGATTTTAACCTTTAGAGCTCTTCATGGTCAGGTACCAGAGTACTGTCTGAACTCCTTTCCCCTCATGTCCCGAACAGGTCCCTTATGCCGCTTTTGCACTAGGACTTACTTGGCCCGACTCGGCTCGGCGCGGCTTTACACGGCTCCACACGTGTGTTTTCGCACTGCCAGGGGAGAAGTGGGCAGGTTGGGGTGAAGCTGCTGTGACGTACTCGATTGCGCAACACCTTTGTTTGTATCGGCGCAGATGAGAAATCAGCTGGAGCCGCGAGCGGCTGAGAAAAAAACAGCCCGTCTACATCGCTTTTTTAATCTTTTCTCGACAGCCACCAGGTTTATGAACATCTGCACCTCAGAGTTGGATCACCAAACAGACGTTTTTGCTGTATAATAAAATCGCTGCGAGCCGCGAGTCCCCTCGCGCTGACTCCCGCTTCCTGATTCAAACGTTTGACGGCCCCGCCCCCGACCAATCAGAGGCGCGGAGGGTGGTGACGGCCCCGCCCCCGACCAATCAGAGGCGCGGAGGGTGGTGACGGCCCCGCCCCCGACCAATCAGAGGCGTGGAGGGTGGTGACCTCAGAAATAGTCCCTGCTCAGCCCTGATAGAACCTCACTGAAATGGTTACAGAAAAAGGTATCGGCTTGGAGCGGCTCTACCCGTCTCAGCCCTAATGCAAAAGCGCAAAACGGGTAGAACCGAGCTAAGGTGATACTAATGCAAAAGCGGCAATAGTTACTGTATACATTTGTCAATTATAATCTCATTTCTTAATTATTTTTCAGTGATGTCTGTTTGTTTTTAAGTATTGCTTTTTAACTCTTTCCTACACTAGTACTTTTAAATTTGAGACTTATTCATATTCTAAATCTTGCAAATTCGGTTTGGGTTAGAGTCCTCAGGTTTAAGTCCTAGAGGTGACAGGGCCTTTCAGTCTATTGCATCCAAGCTTTGGGATACTTTTCCTCAGGATCTGAGAGACTCAGCTACTGTAGATATTTTTTTTAAAACATCTTAAAACATACCTGTACAGGCAGGCTTTTAGTAAGGAGTCGTAGTGATTTACCACTATTTCTGTCTGTTGGTATTGTCTTGGTTTTGTGCTTTTATGGATTATATTTTCCTCGTGTAGGTGTTTTATGGTTTTATCTTGTTACTTTTGTGTGTTACGTGAAGCACTTTGTGAGGGTTCTCCCCCTGAAAAGCACTATATAAATACATTTTACCTACTTACATACTGTTGCCGTTGTATTGGGGTCATTTCAGCAGGAATACTACCTCGAATCTAAGAAGTATGTTAGTGAAATATATTGAGGTAACAAGTGAAATGACAGGTATAGATTTTAGTTTTAGAATAGGTGTCAAGTGCATTTACAGTGCTAGTGTGATGTGGGATGCAGCAAGAAAAACAACTGGGGTACAGCTAGACTCACAAAAAAAGTCTCACGTTAAGGACTTAAGCATGTATTGCAGTTCACTCAACATATGTGTAAAGATGACATCAACTGTACAAAAAGCCAATGAGCTACTGACAAACAGTATATAATCAGACTGTACTACTTTTCCAACATCATGTCACACTTATTGGACCCTCGGGTGAATTCCTGCACTACATTAATAGGGCAAATCACAGGATTCATCATGCGTAATGATACCATTATGGAAAAATGTTCATCAGCTAATGTGCACTTGCCAGGAATCTATTTGTGTCTTCAGCCATTTGCTGTCTCTTGCACTCCTCACATCTCCATCTTTTATTAACCTACCCAACATCTTAGCCACAAGGAGATCCTACAATATGAAGAGATGCCAAAAGAAGACAAGCAATAAAAGCTGATGAGATTTTATGTCTTTCCCCCGCTATTCTAGCACTCCACCTCTTCTATTGCTTCTGGGCCCAAAGAAATGGAAAGAAAAAGAAAACATCCTTTCTTTTTCCCGAACATCTTATTGCTTTTTATTATTGACGTATGCTTGATTGTGTGTTTTTGTGGAAAACTGAGATTGATATGTTTAATAACGTGTCGAGTGGCGCAGCAGGTGATATTGGACGTATAACTAGTGACTGTCAAACTTTATCGGCGGATAGTCGGGTATGGTTTGTCATTTGGAGGCATTTCAGGCACATGAGCGAGCTCCCAACGTCCAGGCGCAAACACAAACGCACATCATCCACTCACTGTATGTGAAATCAGTTAACAAGCCAATATTGCACATTTTCTGAAGATGTGTGTACAGTTAAAGTACTAAACTAATCGAGGCAGCTCTATGACACTCAAATAAAGTTAATCCTTTAAGAAAGATAATCTCTTACTGTTTATGTTTCGTTTCCGTGCCTGACACCTAATTAACAGACTTGGAGTTGTTCTTTCGTGCTACGTGCTGTGAGGCAAGAGAATTGAAAACCTTTAGGAATAGCTGTGTGGGAGCTGTCTCATTAAAGAGGTTTATATTACACACCAGAAACACTGGTTTATTTTACAACAATATCATAATCAATCTGTATTAGTGTCATCTCAGCAACCTGCAGTATGGGTAACTTTTGAAAAGGTAATTTTGGAATAGTAAGAATCAATTCAAAAGTTCCCCCTGGATTTCTTGACTGTATCAAAGAAAGCTGAATAATACAATTCAAATCTGCCTGTAATTCCATTCCAAAGTGCTGCATTCAGCTGATTAAAGAATATCTGTCCCCAGGTCAGCAAATGTGTCTTTTAAGAAGACCATTACATTATATAATGTTTGGACAGGAAATATGCTTGGGGCATTTACAGCACCTCCAACCGTTTAAACATATGCGTGATTAATGAAAAATGACTTGTCTTTACATTTTGGCTTTTTCCTTCCTTTGCTACGGCTCATCTCTCCTGAAACGTCATTCACACTGATACACATTACACAAGTTGCCACACTTCCCCCTTTGCTCTAATTGGAAAGCTTGATGGCAATGGTTTTTGCCAGTAATGGGGTCTTGCAATTTGGTAGCAGTCCTGGAGAGGCCTGTCAGGATTCGCGGGAGAGTCCAGTTGCGTAGATCTCATTTTGCAGCCATGTAAGAAAATCCTGCATTTTAATAGTGCAACTCTAAGCATTTATGTAATTCAAGGTGGCATCATTAGGGGTTTATTTATTCACCTGGAATGTTTTCTCGGAGGGAGATGATGCCTCCCAGATCAACCATGACAGCTCACTCCCTGCCCCTCCTGCAGTGCTGGAGAAGGAAAATTAGAGAGAAATGAGCAAACATAACAATCAGAGCATCGTTAATGAATTAGCGTGGAAAGAAAACAACAAACAGTGTATGTAGAAGGGTTATAATGTTTTGTTGTTGATGGGGAACCCCACTCCCAAGGGGGGAGACATTATGGACTTTGCAGGCTTTCAACATAATGATAAAACCAATAATTTTTCCACTGAGGATTCGAAAATCTGAAATGTTTTTCACATTATTGGTGAGCATTGATAATGCAGCCTTCACTAATCTACTTGCCTTTTTATACAATTCTCAATAGTCATGTTGCCTGAATTTGAAAACAAAACACTTATGTACTGATTACAGAAAATAAAATCCTCAAACTAAATGTTTTCTGGACTGAGAAGCTTAAGGAAAACTATAAAACACATATTTTAATCAAAATGTATTGTCAAAGGCCTTGTCAACATATACACCCATGTTTGTTTTCAAGTTGAGGTTAATGAAGACATATTTCAGAACACTTCACCATTGCTGATATGACTTTAGTTTAAAGACCATTGTAATCAGTGTTTCTTGTACTCTCAGCAATTTCCATCCTATTCAGGTGAGTAAAGACATTTTATTCATAAAGCACCTTTCACAGACATGAGTCACCAAGTGCTTTATAAGGCAGTACAAAAGAGAAAATTAGGTACATTAAAAGCACAGGGTTACAACAATAAAAAGTAAACCAATAAAACCAATTGTCAAGGACTCTTTTTACCTTTTAGGTGAAGTAAAAATATATTGATATTTCTCATCCAAGTTTAACAAAAAGATTGAATGTTACATCTTTGCATGCAATATTTAGTTTGTCAGCATCCTCTCTATCAGGCCGTTGTGAAAGAGCCTTAACGCTTTCGAGTGAGGTAATAGTAGACAGTAACAGGTACGGCTGTAATTGTCCTCACTATAATTTTACACCGTGTCCTCTCTGCCACGTTGACTTAACCTAATGCTATTTGAAAAATCGCTCATAATGGAACGCTTTTTCCGCATTGAGAAATAATCATAATTCTGTCAAATTTCCCTGCAAGGTGTTTTGCTCGGAAAGCCAAACACTGAAAAAACAGTTATACACTCGACACTTCTCGAACTTTATTTTGTAAACACCAAGTATGGAATTTAATTCAGTCCATTCTGTCCTCCGTATCAAACATCCATACAGACCCTGCAGCAGCAAAGTTTACTATTCTTCTGTATCAACAGAACACCTCATAAAACAAAACATGGTTTAGGTGGTTATTTCTTTGTTTTTTTTGGGGGGGATGAGGAACAACAGATGGCAGAATACTGTTTCAGTAATAAATCTGTCCAAATGTGTCAAGAAACACCTCATTTTAAGTTAATGAGCAAAACTAAAGTTAGAGTAGCCTCAAGTGTTTTTATAATGTCTAAACAGATTCTACAGTTACCTAGATACACAGACTCATTCCAGTGATAATAACATTTATCAAAGTAATTTTCTAACTTTGACTGTTAGATATATTGATCCCGTGTTTCTTTCAGAACTAAAGCAATTGTTCTACAGTAGCTCAAAAATCCAAGCGTTCTTCATCCAAACCTTTGAAAAGCTCCAAACCCCTGCTAGAAGAAGATACGATCACCAGACAACCCAGCCCTTTCAATTTTGTGCTATCAGACACTGAGGGGATGTGTCAACACTGGGGTCCAACAGCAGGTAAACACAGAAGTCTGACAAGTAATAACTTAGATTCAACATCACCGCAGGTCTGCTCCGCTGAAGGTCCGCTACTTCCATCCCACTTAGATCCAGATCTGTTGATCAAAAATGACTTCTATCCTCCCCTTCCCCCTGGAAAACAAAAAAACTTAAGTACTGAGAATGTTTCACAATCATAACATAGCCTGGTGTTTGAAAGATTGGGTCAATACAGTCGGTGAGCTGGTACCTTCTGTGAATCACTGGTTCTAGTTGTAGTATTTTTTATTTATTTTTTTACTTTTAGTGATGCTCTGTTCTGTATTTGACAATTTTTTTTAATTTTTATTTATTTATTTTTTTTATTTTATTTTTTTTATTTTTCTCTCGAAATGCACTTAGTCCACATAAGTCTATTTAATTTACAACATGATGTTTATTCCACTGATGCTGATTATGGATGATTATTTACAAGTGTATTTTATTAAATAACACATGTTCTTATCACTATCGTGAGATTATCTTTCTACATTACTCTTTACACGTTTAACATTTAAATGTTTGAAAAATAAAAACAAGGGCTGAACTTTGAATGGAATTCATCAGCAGATGGAATTTGCTTTTCTTTGCAGTGCACCTTCTTTGCCAAATCCTCTGTATTGTTCCTCACAATAGAGTGAAGAGGAGCAAATGAGGGGGGGATTCAGTGAAAATCCAGAGTTCAATGACAAAAGGGGGCCATGTGAATTTGAAAAATGTTGGTGGTACTAAAGAGAAACTCTGGAAATTGTCGAATCAACTTTTTCTTTGTTGCTTTTTTTAGCGGGTATCGGGCTGGATCAGAGAGTTGAATAGTTGGACCCAGATGACTGAGAATCCATTACTGTATAGCACAGTCCACTGCAGAAAAGCTCCCTCTGAGATTCAAATCTTGCAGATTAAAATAGTGGCTCATAAGTCTGTGCATGTGTGTGACTGTGCACATGCCCCTGCATGCGTTTTCAGTAAAATGTGGGTGGCTGGATGTGTGTCTCTCTGTTTTCAGCAGCACCAATACAGAAGCTTTTAACATCAAAGCTCCAAAAGGATTTAAGTGCCTTAAAACTTGCCACTTATGATTGCAAGTGATAAGTGAGTTGGCCTCAATAGAAGAGAATTGCAGCACTCTTTTTCTAGAATCTACTCTATCTGGCATTATTTTGATTTATTATGTGCAGACTCTAAGGCACCTAAAGTGCCTTGTTTAGAGACAAAGATTTTTTTTTTCCTAAAAGGTGGGTTTTGTGGTTATTGAGAGAGCTCATTTAGAGACAATGCAGCCAATCTGATTACGCAGAGCAACAGCTCAGTCACTGTTCATGTGTTAAGCTCAGTCACTATTCATGTGTTAAGCTGTGTCTATTGTGAAATTGATTGTAAAAATGTCTAAAAACTCCCAAATAAACTAGACTTTATTTCTTCAAAATGGAGATCCTCATGGGGCGAAAAAAATTAACTTCTGACACAAAATATATCTTAATAAAGAATGTTTTCTGCTTGCAAAGACCGTTTGCATTCTATGCAGTGTAATAATAATAATAGCAAATACCTTCAAATATTTATGATGATATACCTCTTCTTATGTGGTGTATCTTACATGCGGTTAGCCTGGCCGGCAATTCTCTTCGAGAACATTCCCAGCTTCTTCTGCATCCGTTGGTGCTGCTCCCTGGAAATCTAAGTCCAACCAAGAAGAACCAGAATAATTATTTGCATCCAAGAGAAATAGAATAAGAAAGCTTGGTCAGATAAAATTCCTGTTGTTTTGCCTGAACACAATATATTTAATGCATCTGTGCAACAACACCTTTGTTTTATATATGTTTCCTAAACATGTAATGCAGTAAACTGTAGTGGTAGAATAACAACATACAAAACTGACAGGTTTACCTCAACTACGGAAATTAGGATGGGAAGAAAGTTTGCTATTTTAAACAACCTCCATGGAACATCAGTATGTAGTTTCCAAAGTTTACTCAGAATCCACAAGAAAGTCAAAAAGATGAAGATTCACAACAAATCTCAAAGCTTTAAAGTGGAGGTTGTTTGCCACCAGGTGTGAATGGTGTGATGAGACTGCAAGACAAAACTCGGAGGGGGTTGTTTGTGTGCATCGCGGGGGAAAACAAGCCAGAGCACATTCGTGTCAGCATCTATTTGGGAGTATATCAGATAGAGAGAGCAGGATGTGAAACCAAGGTGTCCACATAAAAAAGAAAATCAGTTTGTAAACATTATATTATGCAATATATGCTTTTTTTTTTTAGAAAATAGGTACCATATTAGTCTTATCTTCCTCTTTTGCTTAAGACTGAGTCTAATTTCACGTGGGGCCGAATCTTGACAGCAATTAAATAAACATAAATTGCTTTCACTTAATTTGGAGTCTTATCAGAAAACCAACCCCACTAATGAGACAGTCCACGTAACCTTATGCTACTGTATGTATGTTAATGGACTGAACTGTTGGCCTGCACTTATCTTTTACAACCTCTCCATCATCCCATCAGCGCCTCCTTTACTAACAAGGGCTTACGTTGTTGGGGAACAAACCAAGGTAGAAACGACGGTGACACAAAACAGTGGGTGTTTTTTGTAATAGATTAGCTCTTGATATTAACCAACTGATGCAACTAGCCAGCTCAATTCAGTATATTTGAAAATATTACTGTGGGAGTAGGAGAGTTTAGTTAATTAAGTCCTTAATTATCCTGTCAGCCAAACCAGCATGTTTCACTCTCTCTGATGGGGAAAAAAAAGGAAGTTATTCGCCTTTGGTTAATTAAAAGTTGCTCCCTTTTATTGTTCAAGGTAAAGCAGAAATTAAACCCCTTTGAGGTATCCTGATTCACACAAGTAAATGCCTGGTCCGTTATCTTCTTTTACCAAGGTACCTTTTCATGTTTTTTATTGTCACTTAACACACTGCTTTGTGCATCTTCTGTCATGACTTAAAGTGTGAATATGAGTGATTGACAAGGGAGGATATCAGATCCCCCTAATGGAGAACATTCAACAAGGTACACTTGTCAGACTCTATCAGAGTACAAATATTGAAGAGTAGTGTGTTTTTTTTTATTTTCTTTAAATTTTGTTAAGTAAAGGGCAAGGGAAACCTTAGCACTTGATGCATGCCTTGACTCTGAGCTGAAGCACCAGTACATTCCTACAAAAAAAACATATTCAGTAGAGCTTTCTTTACTCTCAAATGGCGCTCTCACGAAAGGATGACATTGGTGTGTGAATAAGACGTTGCAGTTTGAAAAACTAATCTTTTTTTCGTGTTTCCTTTTATTCTGTTCTTGTAGTTCCTCCCAAGATATATGACATTTCCTCTGACATCACGGTAAACGAGGGCAGCAATGTGTCGCTCATCTGTGCAGCCAGTGGGAAACCTGAGCCAACCATTTCCTGGAGACACATAACCCCATTAGGTGAGTTCACTTCATGTCTCACGTATGCTAATGAAAGGAGGGATGAATAAATGGGTGGATGGGCTCATGGACGGATGGGTGGATGGTTGGATGGATGGATAGAGGGCTAAATTGAGGAGCATAGACAGGATCGATAGGTGATTGTGTTAGAAGGCAAGACCGCTGGTAGTCAAGCTGCTGGGGAAAAGGTATAAAAAAAGAGGGGATGCTGTGAGTGATAAGTGAATAGACAGAGGCGTGACAGTGTCAGTGGAGTAAGAGATGGTTAAAAATAAATAGTTTCCACAGGATTCTATTTTAAAAATCTCCGCTGATGCTGTTATTGACTTGCAGTTTTTAACTAAGTAATAGACAAGAGTATTTTCTTAATCGCCCCAGACACTAAAGCAGACACTTTGAGTGCTGAGCAGTTGTTGAAAAATTGCAGCTCACATCTCTCAGATTTACCTTGGCAGATGGTAAACTATCATTTAGGGTGCATTACAAATGCTATCTTTTTTATTATCACTGGGCACATGCACCTAATTAAATAATATAAATCCTGACTATTTGCTTTGAAAACTCATTCCAAAGCATTTAGCTGTTGCTCCAGAGTCCCCAACCAGCCACTTCTGGTCTTCCCTCATTTTCATATTAATGGATTAGAGCATGCAGCGCTTATCTGATAGCTGTAAGGAGTGACTGCATTTATCTTATGGCTGTCAAATCCCCCTTTCTGGCATACTTGCCCTGATTACATTAGGGGAGTTTTCAGAAGATGATCAAAAGAGGGGGACTAAGAGTCCAAGTGGCAGTCACTCATTCTACTTTGAAGTGTCCACACTTTGAAGTATACCAGGGAAGGGAATGATATGCTGGTCAAATGAAAGGGCAGGACTTAATGTAATCACAGTGTCTCCTAGAACATCAGAAAAAAAGCTATTTGCCATGGGATCTTTGAGTCGGCTGTAGCATGGACGATTTGTCCAAAAGACATGGTGCAATTGAAAGGTTGTAATAGGCTAATTACCTATCATTGGAATTCCATTAAATCTCTTGGATATGCAGAACAGTCCGCTCCCCATTGCAAGCAACTTGAACATGCACAGCATATGGAAATATTTGTTCACTTGCGAATAATCCATCAAATAGTAGCAGACCTTCAGTAACCTAACATGAACACAAGTTGTTTGGACTATATATGTGATGGAATTATGAGGTCTATAAATTCCCATGATTACTTGCAAGGAGCTTAGAAGTGTTAAATATATAATAATATTATGGTAGATGTTGAAACAGTCATAATGAGCCGTGCTGTACACTATTGTGATTATGTGGCCAACTTTGAAGTCAGTCGTCAATTTATTATAACAAAAGTTAAATTCGTAGAGAGATAGGATGCCGTGCAGAAATCAGAATGTAAATGAAACTGAACGCAATGACTTTCAGATTTCATAGACCATTTTTTATCCCACCTCCTTATCCCAGGAAGTTGGTACCATTTGTTAGAGCAATGTTGTTCCATTTATTATCCCATTAAGATTCAAACTGCTCAATGGTCCTGGGTCTTTTAAGTTCCATCTTTTATTTCATGATGCCTCAAATGTTTTTATTTTGTAAAGAGTATTGACAGCAGGCAAGCCAGTACAGCACCTGGACTCACGTCCATGGTTTTGTATTGCATGAAGTAAGAGGTTTAGCATTGTTTTGCAGGAATAGAATAGAATAGAATAGAATAGAATAGAATAGAATAGAATAGAATAGAATAGAATAGAATAGAATAGAAAGCCTTTATTATCATTGTACAGGTACAGTGAAATTAGGCAGCAGCTCCGTCAAAGTGCACACATGCAAAGACTATGTAAACAAGGAAACATAAATGTATATATATATATATATATATATATATATATATATATATATATATATATATATATATATATATATATATATATATATATATATATATATATATATATATATATATATATATATATATATATATATATATATATATATATACACACACTATAAACAAGAGTGAATGGGAGGATAAAAAATGTACATGGATGGGTGGGGGGATATTGCACTTAAATGGATGGAAGAATAATATTGCCCTTGAAAGGATGGGAGTATTGCACATAGATAGTAGAATATTGGGACATTGTGGATAGAAGGTAGAAAATATTGCACAGAAAATATGAGGTAGCTTATAGGTTGAGAAAGTTCACAGCTTTGGGGAAGAAGCTGTCCCTGAATCTTTTTGTACGGGTTCGTAAGGACCTGAAGCGCCTCCCAGAGGGCAACAGGTCAAAAAAGTGGAAACCGGGGTGGGTGTTGTCCTTTAAAATGTTCCTTGCCCTGTTGAGGCAGCGGGAGCTGTAGATGTCAGACAGGGATGGCAGAGAGGGCAGAGGGCAGCCGATGATCTTCCGTGCTGTGTTTGCCACCCTCTGCAGCCTCTTCCTGTCTGCCTCCGTGCAGCTGGAGTGCCACACTGTCACGGCGTGGGTCAGCAGGCTCTCTATGGTGGAACGGTAGAAGGCCACCAGCAGCTGTGTGTTCAAGTTCTCCTTCCTGAGCACCCTCAGGAAGTGCAGCCGCTGCTGAGCCTTCTTAACCAGTGCAGTGGTGTTGACAGACCAGGAGAGGTCTGCAGTGATGTGGGCGCCCAGGAACTTGAAGGACTGCACTTGCTCCACACAATCACCGTTGATGTGCAGGGGGGCGGGGGCGGCTCGGTTCCACCTGAAATCCAGGATG
Organism: Cololabis saira; assembly: GCF_033807715.1. Taxonomy (NCBI): domain Eukaryota; kingdom Metazoa; phylum Chordata; class Actinopteri; order Beloniformes; family Belonidae; genus Cololabis; species Cololabis saira. The sequence goes on from NC_084599.1 coordinate 24,625,667, forward strand.
AGCTCCTTGGTTTTGGTGGTGTTCAGTGCCAGGTTGTTCAGTGCGCACCACTCACCAAGTTTAAGGACCTCGGCTCTGTAGGCCGCCTCGTTTCCCCCTGTGATCAGCCCCACCACCGTTGTGTCATCAGCAAACTAGACAATGATGTTCTCTGGGTGGGCGGGGCTGCAGTCCGATGTGTAGAGCGAGGAAGATGTAGGCCCTCCCTGAAAACTACTTTGAATGGGAGCATATGCTGTTCAGATATCTGTATTTACCTTTAAGCATTTTTCTTCAGCGGTGCAAGCTATTAGTGCCCATACCATGGACACTAATAGCTGGGGAATGGGACATAAGAGATACCATCATAGTATCAGTAATGCAGGCTATTGAACTGCACACAGATAAAAAACTGGATGCTCTCACTCCTCTTTAGTTTTAAGGATCAAATGAAATTATATCAAATCAAACTTTATTTATATAGCACTTTTCATACTAAGTAGTGCAAAGTGCTTTACATAATAAAATCAACACCAACATATAAAAACTGACACACTCATGCTTAAAAAAACACAAATCAGGTCATTTTCATGCATATCCTCACATTGATAGCAGCAGACATACGCCAACCAAACTTCCAAACGACTCTGACCACAGCGTTCCCAACAGCAACAACCCCCCAGGCCGGGAACGCATAGTTCCCGGTGTGGAAGATCCCCATGAGAAAAGCACTGGAGTTAACAAATAAAAAAGTAAAAACAACAGTAAAATAAACAATAACACCAATAAGAAAACAATAAAGGTTAACATGAATGAATAAGTACATAATCAAATAATTACAAATAAATATTTAAAATAATAATAAATAACTAGATAACAATAAACTAAACCCAAAAAACTAAATCAATAATATTCAGCTATGACCTAAACTAAAAAGGATTGTTCTGAGTTTCTTTTAAATTGTCAACAGTCTCTGCGGCCCTGAGGTTCTCTGGTAGGCTGCTCCACAGATGAGAACCGTAGCAGTGGAACGAGGTCTCACCAAAAGTTTTTGTACCAGTACCAGAGGACCTCAGGGTCCGCAAGGGCTCATAATTTAAACAGACCAGATAAATTAGAAGACCCAAAACCATTAAGACATTTATAAACTACTAAAAGAACCTTTAAATCAATCGTGAAACACAAGGGGAGCCAATGCAGCGATTTTAAAACTGGCGTAATCTGGTCCCGTCCTTTGGTCCTCGTCAGCACATGTGCAGCGGAATTCTGTAATACCGTATTTATCGCCACTTTAAATCCTTGATTTTTCTCAAAAATCGACAGCGCACCCTATAATCAGGTGTGCCTTATTTATGAATTTTGTTTTGCTTACTGGCCTTGAACCCATTTTATGTGGTACAGTGCGCTCAAAAATCAGTCAAAATGTTTCAGTGTGACTTTGATAAGTGCCGAAACTGCTCCACTTGATTGCTGGTTGGACCATTATCGGCTGACATGGGGACGTTGTATTAAAGTCGTTGCTTGGTTGGATGTGGGTTGCAATGTCAGATAACTAATTATGTAGTGCTGGCAAGCAACCATCATCCAACATCTAGTCAATGTTACCTTACTATAATTAAAGATTAAGCCAACATTAGGTTTTTACAGTAAACCCAATTTTCAAATCTATATCATCATCCAATTATAATCATATGTTGGAATACTACATTGTTCCAACCTCACACTAACTTCAGGTGTCTGCTATCACTGGCACTGATGAACCAATCAGAGAACAGTACGTAGTACGACGCTTACCTGCTCCACTTTTTATTTTTGGATTTGTGGTAGACGAAAGATTTAAAATGTGAGAGTATTTAGTTACAACTAAACGATATTCTGAGTTATTATGAATAAGTTGAATAAAGTTCGACTTACCAGACTGTTTTGTTTCACTTTATATATGTTTTATAATACACCTGTATGTATGAAAACAGACTCGTTCATTGATATTCCACCTTATAATACGGTTTGCCTAATGGTCCGCAAAATACGGTAATTGTAAACTTGAAATCCTCTTTTTAGGAAGACCAGAGAGCAGGGCATTACAATAATCTATTCTACTAGAAATAAGTGTTGTGCCACAAAGGGGGTGCTGGTTCAGTTATTAATAATCGTATTTTGATAATTATTAATAAAGATTACTTATCAAAATGAATCAATCAAAACGGGGAACCACCTGACTTAAAGGGGACCTATTATGAAAAACAAGTTTTTTCTTGTTTTAACATATATAAAGTGGTCTCCCCTCACCCTGCCAGCACAGGGGAGACAAAATACCATGAATTTCTGCAAGCTCTCTGACCCCCGCCGGACAGTGTCCCCCAGTGTCACGTGATTTTTTTGAGCCGTTTAGAATCTGCTCCCGTCGTTACGTAACGACGGGAGCAGATTTCCATAGGTTCAGCCTCCGCTGCTGAAACCACGTCCACAACCAGCTCTCTACGCAGGCTGGAGCGGTGCTTCCTTGCGCCAGTCGGACGCGGCGCCGCGGCGGAGCGGATCCGGGTTTAATCATCCAGGTTCCCGGGTGGTTTGGGAGCTGGGTCCTTGGGGGTCCGTCCCAGGTCGGATGAGCTTCACCCTCCGAGATTTTCAGCCAAATCTGTCGGTTTGATCCCCGGTAACGGCCGATGCGCAGAGGATGCGCTCCGGAGCCAATCTGTGCGCCCGCCGTGGGGTTGCGGCGCCAGCGCGCAGCATCCGCCGGGTAGATCCGGCTGAAATTCCGCTGGTCGGTCCCCGGGAGTCCCTGCTACCAGTCCAGGCGGGTTCCTGCGGTCCCGGCCGGTCGGTACCGGTCAGATTCCCTGGTTAAAGCCGTGGTGATGCGCGCTGCTCCAGCCTACTTCCTGGTTTCCAAAGCGGGGTCCGTCCGACTAAATTGTCCAGGTTCCCAGCCGCTTTGGGAGCAGGGATTTCTGGGGTACGTCCCAGGCTGGATCAGCTTCACCCTCTGAGATTTTCAGCGAAATCTGTCGGTTTGATCACCGGTAACGGGCGATGCGCCCCGGAGCCATGCTGGGTGCCCGGCGTGGATCCGGGGCCAGCGTTCAGCATCCGCCGGGCAGATCAGGCTGAAATAGTGCATAAATGTTTTTTATATACAACTCATATTTTATTTTTTTAACAATAAAGTTGCCATTTGTGAAAATTCAGTGTTGTGATTTATTTACAGGCTCGGGCTGCTCTGGCGGAGCGAGGTTTATGCTCCTCCCCTGCTACATGTCATTCAAGCAGCCAATCAGCACAGAGCCTCATTATCATAACCCCCCCTCGCTAAGAATGGAGCACAGAAAAAGGGGTTACAAGCGGTAAAACTAGTGACAGGGCCCACAGGCTGGATTTCTGATTTATCTAGAAAAAACAAGCTTTAAATTGTTTTTAAGACATTCAAGGCCTGTTTAAAATATACATTAAATGCCATAATATGTCCCCTTTAAAAAAAAAAACTTTGAACAGCAAAATCAGTCTCAAGGTAACTGTTATTCCGTACTGTACGTGCAGGGCTGGACTGGGACAAAAAATCGGCCCGGGCATTTTGAGCCTAGACCGGCCGACCAGGTATTGATGGAAAGAAAATGAAGCCTATGAATGAAAACAAACGTTCTTGTGACACCGCTTGTACACTGTCTTGTTGGTGTGTATGTTCTTGTCTAATAAACCTAAACCTACACCATCCCCCCCAGTCCCGTTATAGATGTACTTAGTACTGTTTCTGAGTAGACCAGCAAACTTGTATGGCAAGCCGTTTTAACATTTAATAGCTAGACTGGATATGTGTTGCAGATATCTGTAATTCAATTGTTCCTAGTCAAAAAGAACATTTCAGATATCTACAATGATATATTAACCCATTTTAAACAGGGGGAACACATTCTGACAGCGTGAAATACTGCTGTCAGAATGCGTTCCCCCTCTGTTTATCATGAGGGGCGGCAGTAGCTCAGGTGGTAGAGCGGGTCGTCCAATGATCAGAAGGTCGGAGGTTCGAATCCCGCTCTATCCCAGTTTGCTGTCGTAGTGTCCTTGGGCAAGACACCTTACCCAGCTTGCCCCGTGTGAATGTGTGTGAATGTGTATGAATGTTGGTGGTGGTCGGAGGGGCCGTTTGGCGCGGAATGGCAGCCACGCTTCTGTCAGTCTGCCCCAGGGCAGCTGTGGCTACAAATTGTAGCTTACCACCACCAGTGAGAATGTGTATGAATGAATAATGATCTAAGATTCTTTGAGATTCATTGAATGGAAAGTGCGTTACAAGTTAAATCCATCATCATCATCATCATCATCATGAAGGGATGCTCACACATCTTTCAAATTCATACTGCTGACTTCTTTCACCACCACAGATAAGTCCTGTGATTTTCAGGCCGGGGGGGGGGTTTTCGGGTCGGATCGGGTGTCTATATGCGCAATTTTAACTCTCACATTAGCAAAATACTGGATAACTTCCCCTGCCTCATCATCATTTGGCTTGCCTCGACGCGGGGCCCCACGGCTGCTTGAGACCCGGTTGGATCGGTGATTTTTGTAACAAATTTATCAAACGAGCCTTTCAGAGAGGCATTAAACTCTTCCATTGTCTTTAGTTTTTTTTTTCTTTTTTCATCCCTTGATGGAAATTTCCTGATTCTGTCTCGTTCTCTCGACATTGTGTGACAGTTTGTTCCAACTCCACCCGTCTGGATCAGAGCACCTTGTGTCTGCGCTTGGTTTGACGCAGTTGTACTGAACAACAGACACGCGCATCATTGCACATATATTTATTGATATGCACAGACTAGTACACATTTAGGTGTGTAATGGAACGTGACTGTTGATATTTATAAGGGAAAAAACGAAAAAAAAATTGAAAAAAAAAAAGAATTTGAAAAAAAAAAAAAAAAAAAAAACGGCCCAGGGCGCGAGGCCCCTTGGGGCGCGAGGCCCCCTGGGGCGTGAGGCCCCCTGGGGCGCGAGACTTCAGCCCATAACCAATCTAACTCATCATAACCAATCGGCCAGTGGTACCAGTTGTTGTCAGGTAAAAAACAAAATCAAATGGGCCGATGGGCCTGCCCGGGCCAAAAAAAAATAAAAAATCGGCCAGCCCAAAATCGGGCCGGCCGATGGTGATTTTGGGCCGGGCCGGGCCAAAAAAAAAAAAATAATAATTTTTTTTTTGGCCCGGCCCGGCCCAAAATCACCATCTTTTGAGACGTCAACCACCGTCAACCACCTGCTGTCTCAGGTGGCCGAGTAAAATCCTCTCCATAGTCTTCATCAGGTGAGATGTTAAGGCTACTGGTCTGAAGTGGTTGGGCTCCCTTGGTACAAAAAAAAAAAATAATAATTTTTTTTTTTTTCTTTTTTTTTTTTTTTGGGCCGGCCCGGCCCGGCCCAATATCACCATCGGCCCACCGGGCAAATGCCCGGTATGCCCGATGGCCAGTCCACCCCTGTGTACGTGCCAGCCTGTTGCCAGGGGTGGCGTTACAGAACAACAGTGAAGGAAGGAGCACGGACATTTGCAACCAGCAGATGTGACAAATATGTATAAAATAAGAATAGAATAGAATAAACTTTATTGATCCCCCAGAGGATACATTTACTTGTGCAGCAGCAAACATACACACTCTCAACAATTTTAAGTATGAAAAGTTATAAAAAAAAGTATGTCCTAAAAAAAATAAAAATAACCAATAAATAGCTAAATAATTTAAAAAAGAGCAATATAAAAAATTAGCAATGTACAAAAGAAATATTAAACCCGAAAAATGAATAATATATACATGTGCAAAAATACCAGTGAAGTATTTAGAGGTAGATGGTCTTTTGCACTTTCAGAAAAACAGGTTATTGCACTCGAGTGACTAGAGTTGGTTGTTGTAGAGTCTGATGGCTGCCGGGATTAAGGACCTGCGGTAGCGTTCCTTCTTGCAGCGCGGGAGGAGCAGTCTTTGGCTGAAGGAGCTGCTGAGGGCTCCCCCGGTGTCATGTAGGGGGTGTAGGGGTTGTTCATGATAGAGTTCAGCTTGACCAGCATCCTCCTCTCACCCACCTCCTTGGCAGAGTCCAGAGCACAACCAAGAACCGAGCCAGCCCTCCTGACCAGTCAGTTCAGTCTCTTCCTCTCTCTCTCCGAGCTCCCGCAGCTTCAGCAGACCACTGCATAGAAGATAGCAGACGCTACCACAGAGTCATAAAAAGTCCCTAAGAGCTCCCTGCATACACCAAAGGACCTCAGTCTCCTCAGCAGGTGGAGTCGACTCTGGCCCTTGGTGTTGTGAGACCAGTCCAGTTTTTTATTGAGGTGAACACCCAGGTACTCCTCCACCGTCTCAATATCCAGCCCCTGGATGTTCACCGGTGCAAGAGACAGAGGGTTCCTGCCGAAGTCGATCACCACCTCCTTCGTCTTGCTGGTGTTGCTGCGCAGATGGTTCAATTTCGCACCATGTGACAAACTTGGCAATGACCCCTCTGTACTCCAGATTGTCCCCCCTGGAAACACGTCCCACAATGGCGGAGTCATCAGAGAACTTCTGAAGACGGCAGGAGTCCGTGTTGTGGTGAAAATCTGAGGTGTAGAGTGTGAAGAGGAACGGAGCGAGCACTGTACTCTGCAGGGCCCCCGTGCTGCAGACCACCACATCAGACACACAGTTGCGGAGCCTCATGTACTGCGGCCTGTTGGTGAGGTAGTCGATGGTCCATGCAGCCAGGTGACAGTCGACTCCTGCTTCCTCCAGCTTCCTCCTGAGCAGCGATGGCTGGATGGTGTTAAAAGCACTGGAGAAGTCGAAGAACATGACTCTCACAGTGCTGCCAGCACTCTCCAGATGCGTGAGTGACCTGTGCATCAGGTAGATGACAGCATCATCCACACCGATGCCAGGCCGGTACGCGAACTGCAGGAGGTCCATCACGTCAACCACCTGCTGTCTCAGGTGGCCGAGTAAAATCCTCTCCATAGTCTTCATCAGGTGAGATGTTAAGGCTACTGGTCTGAAGTGGTTGGGCTCCCTTGGTTGTTTAGTATTCAGAACCGGCAACCACATAGGAGGTCTTCCACAGGAGTGGAACTCTCTCCAGACTGAGGCTTAAGTTGAAGATGTGCAGGAGCACACCACAGAGCTGGTCTGAACAGTCCCTCAGCAGCCTGGAGGTGATGCCATCAGGGCCAGCAGCCTTCCTCGCCTTGGTCTTCCTCAGCTCCCGCCTCACCTGTTGTGAGGAGGCTGGTGGTGGGGGCGTCGGTTGACTCCTGATGAATGGGACCGGGGGAGGGGGGTGTAGGTTGCTCAGGAGAGGGGGGTGAGGGAGAGGTGTGGCGATGACGAGGTCATACTGCTGGGAGAGGCAGGGGGGTTGGGATGGGGAAGCCGTCCCAGATGAGCGCTGGTGTGAAGGAGAGGAGGAGGGGGGAGGGGACATGTCGTTGTCGAATCTGTTGAAGAACAGATTCAGCTCGTTTGCCCAGACTTGGTCCCCAGATGCAGCCCCATCCCCACTGCCCCCGGAGAGGCCCGAGATTGTGTCAACACATGGCCAAAGGTCCGGGGGCTGTCCTTGGGACCGGGCAGACCGGTGAGACAGTTCAGGAGGCCGCCCTCAGGGTCTCGGGACATAGCAGGCGGGTCAGGAGGTTGGTCTCAGGGCGTAGCAGGCGGGTCCTCGGCGCTGGCTGAGGGGGAACCCGGGTCCTTGGAGCTGGCTCGCGGGGACACCGGGTCCTCGGCCCTGGCTGAGGGGGAACCCGGGTCCTTGGAGCTGACTGATGGGGAACCCGGGTCCTTGGCGCTGGCTGCGGAGGGTCCGGGATCCTCACAGGAGTAGGAACCGGGGCTGATAAGCCCGGGACCACCGCCGGAGCAGAGGCTGAGACCACTGCCGAAACAGGAGAAGAAGCACCTGGGACCACCGCCGAGACAGGAACAAGCTGGGGCTGGCGCCGACGTCGTCGTCTCCCTTGAGCCTGAAGGCTCTTGAGCCCACCTAGAGCCAGGCGTGTTCCCTGGAAGGGGGACTCCTCCTTGACCCGGTGCATGTTCTTTTTCACCCCCCCCCCCGGCAGAAGAACTCGAAAAGGGTGATGTACTCTCCCGCTGGGTCCAACGCTAACCATAATAAACCACCTCTGCCCAGACACAAGCCTCTTACTTTGAGATGCCCGGGAGGTAGTCGGCGACGTCAGGGGATTTTTTGAACTCCTGGTTCTGGTCCCGCTCCACAGGTCGCTGATTTTACGCTCCGCTGGTGGTTCAGCTGTGAGCGGCTCCCTTTTACTCTCTCCCTCTCTGTCTCTTGGAGACAAATGATGCAGTGTCGCTGGTAGCCGGGCTGTCCCCCTTCTCTGGTCGTCTTAGCCTGGGCACTTCGACTCGTTTCGCACTGGTCCCCGTCCCGCTCGTCGGAAAGGTTTGCAGGTCACTCCGTTGTAACGCAGGGGGACGAGTGGCCTTTCAGACCAGCATTTCTTGGTGAACAGCTGGATGGTTATGCTCCCCAGGGGGTCCTGGTAAAGAGCGGCTCTTTTCCTCGCTCTCCTTGTCTCCGTGTTGACGAGCATGTAGCATTATTAGCTCATGGAGAGCTCCGTCGAAGAGCTTGGAAGCCTGGAAGAAAAGAGGACGAGGTTTGGGAAGCCACTGCTATTTAACCACCAGCGGGACGTGCTTTGCGTCAGCAGGGCCTGCAGACCAATTCACCGTCCTTACTGTCCGCGCAAGACCTCCATCCTGCCCCCCACCTGTAAGGGCAATAAACTGCAAAGCCAGCTGGCCTAGGAGCTGGGCTTTAAAATTGAAATTAAGGCTTTCCATGTTCACATAGGACTGTGGCCCAACAAAAGCATGCATCAACACCTCTGTGCTGGCAAGACAGAGAAATGGGCGGACTCTGTTGACGTTTTTAAAATGATAAAAATCCTGTATTTGTTACATTTCTAATATGTGGAACAAAATCCAGCAAAAACGGCACCCAAATTTTTCACACACTTAGAAGATTTTAAATTTTGCGGCTTTGGTAAAATTATCTATCTCTTGTTTCTCAGGACGAATAATTAAAACTTCAGTTTTGTCCTGGTTAAGATTTAAGAAATGACCTGCCATCCATGACTTGATCTCTCAAATACAGTTTAAAAGAACGCTAACTGGTTCCATGTCATCAGGAGACACAACAATATAAAGTTGTGTATCATCAGCATAGCAGTGTAAATATCAGGATGTGCTATCCCTAGTTTCCAAAAATTTCAATTTGTCTGAAGAATTGGCAAAATCCTTTCATACTGTTTTTATTTATTTTCCACAAGGTCATAACTTTGTTTGTAGTGGGAGTTATCAACTCCAAGCTCAAAACCTTGGTCCTTTCCATTTAGTGGGAGTTGTGGTTTTCCTTGGCATGAGGTCAAGCAGGTGCAATGGCTGTAAAGTGACGAACATGTCAACCTGGCAGGAATTATTTTTCTTTTCCTTACCTCCCTTCAGTATGCAGGCATTTTGAAGTGGGGGTGGGAATGAGGATGTTTTTTTTTCCACTGTAGATAGCTCTGCTACAGCAGTCACTGAAGTTTTGACAGAATGATAAATTGCCTTGACTCACTGTCAAGTTTGTATTCCCGCTCTTGAGTGTTTTGTGTTTGCATATTTGCCTCTCTCTCCTACCTGCCAAGCAGAAGCAACTTTGTGTATCCATTGAAGTGTGGCCATAAACTGTTTATGAAGACAACAATTTGGCTCAGTATCTGTGTTTTAAAGAGGTTGATGCATGTTTTTCAATTACAGAATGAATACTGAAGCAAGCACTCGAAAAATCCACACCGTTTTTTGAACAGAAATGAGGGAATGGTACATGTCTACAGAATAGTTGCTGTTGCGCAGAAGAGTTTAGTTATCCATGTAGATGTTGTGCCTGACAAGTTTGGGGTGACTGCTGCATGTTAAGGGTGGATGCGACTGGAAATACATTAAAAAGACTTGGATGTGGGTGAAATGTGGATGTGGAAAATTAAAAGTGAGTCTGTCATTCTTATGTAGCACTGCTGGAGCCTTTGAGCGACAGTCACCCAGACTCCAAGCACTGTTTCATTTACTGGTTAAAAAAAAAAAAAAATCAATTTCAATGCAATCACTGCTTTCCCTGTCTCCATTCCCCCAGACTTTAATGTCACTTAAACATCCTCGAATCAAGTTGCGTTGTTAAATAAAACAGAAATCTTAAACTTTAAGCACTGTTAGTTGAAGGACTTTATAATAGTCCCAGAAGCCACTATGTCAATGTTAATTCATCTCTTGACATTCCTTCTTACTAAGAGTTGCGTTGGTGCAGCTTTCCAGGGTAAAGCCTACATATGAGGTACAGTACAGTGCTGTTTCTTCTCCACTCTTTCATAGGTCATAGAAAAGGGGGGATGAAATAGCCTTTAACATGGTCTATTTCAATCTTGCCTGGTTGTGTGGACGGCAGGGGGAAATTGCTTTGATAAGCTTTTTCTATTGAGATTTGAATCCATGGAATAGAAGAGTGACCTTTGAAAAGGCTGACTGGAACACTTGTGTACATATTTGATTTTTTTCCCCTTTCTTTTTGTGATGGAACTCAGCTGAGACACATTTTACCTCTACCTTCCAAGCAGTTACTGTGAATTTATCAATACTATACTCTATATGTGTTGTGCAATCTTTATCGAAGTGCATGGGGCATATCCTCCCCAAACAACACTCTCTGGGAAATAGGAAGGAGCATCATCTAACACTGATAACTTCCAGCAGCATGGTTGCGGTAGCTTACTTAAAGTGAGATCCAACAGATTTTAAGTGATGGCTGCACACGTGAACACGTGAACAATACGGCAAATGAAAAAGATACAAAGCAACATTTTTGGAGTTTGGGAACCAAGGACTCTCATTCAGTACTGTGTTAATTTGCTAATACACTGCATTAAAGTTGAAAATTAAACAGATGGTCCATTCAACTTCAGATGTCTAAAGTAGGACCTATGTGAAATACTTTCAGCTGTTAAACTAGGTGTTATTAAATGAAAAGGTGTTTGTTGAACACTTACATTGTCATGCTTGTATCAGAGAAAGTAGACTATTGCCACCCTGCACATAATGCGTGAGGCTGTTTGCTATCATAAATTATTTTTTTCTTAAGTTTAAATGATACAAATTGCTAAATCAGCTCTGGTTGTACTGTTAAAATGTGGAGAAAAAAAATTGTAGCACCCTTATCATAAGGCAAATAAATAATAAGTCAGTGGTGGCCATGAATGTCCCCCACAGTGATGCTTCAGTTCACTTTGGTTGTTAAAAAGAAGACAACATGCCGAGACCTCAGCTCTGTGCTTTATATTGAGCGATAACAAGATAAAAGTTGTCTCCCAAATATGTAGTTATAGCCTATTATTGTGAAACAACAGCCTGGATAAATCCTGCGGATGCTTTAAGTGTCTCACTGCATTGAACTGTGAGGGCATAAATGTATAATCACACACTTAACTAATGTTGCTGCAGTTTCCAAAATGAAGCTGCTTTTTTTCACAGTATATGTCCAGTAAATCAGTAACATTTGCACATTAAATTTATTGGGGGAGTGAGCTTTTACCCACTACTTTGAGCAGTTGTTTTTCTGGGTGTCTCGTTCGCTGTCTGACAGCAACCTTCGTCCTTGCAAGACAAGCCTGCTAATGCTATGTTATTGTAACGAATGCCACCTCGTTGCTGCCATGGGAGATTAATTTATATAACTATTATACACCTTTACAATTTCATCCCATATTTAGACAACTGAAAGAAGTTTATTTTTCAAAAGCTAGCTACCGGTTGTTATTTGCATTAAAATAGCTAGCACTGGATGCGAGCACAGCGTGTGCATTCTCTCAAAAATCCTCTGCACTAGTTGAAAATTTTCAACGTACATGTGCCAAATAAAATTTCTGAAAAAACACCCGAAGCAGGAGTTTCATAACTGCATTACAGATTATGGAGGTTCCTTGATAAATGAACGGATATGTCACATAAGTGCACAGAAAATAGCGGAAACAAGGTGCTATTGTGGGTACCAAACTGAGAAGATTATTTTATTAATCCAGTAATGAAGATACAAATGTTTTGTTGATAGCTGTTGTTTTGAACTGCAATGATATAAATAGGTAGCTGCTAGCACATTTAGATAATGCCACAGTTGTTGCCATGATGAAGCTGTTTTTATTTGCAAACTCACACCGCATAGACTTTTTAGACTGGGTTATACGAACCTTCTACGCAAAAACCTGCCTCAAACATCTCAATAAATCACCACGCAGGGAATATCTCAGTGATTAGGTCAGCCAGCAACTATTCTGAGTGGATATCCCAGTGGAACATGTCTTCTTATCTAAGCCTGTCAATCACAAAACAAGTACTCGTAGTTGGACATGAACAATTGGGCAAAGGATTTTGTTGTAGCTGTTTGGGAAAACTGTCTAATTGAAGGGTCACTAATATGTCTTGAGGCAGTCCAGCAGCTGCCCACACTGAAATGTTGTAGATATGTTAGCACAGAAGGAAACAGTGAGGTAAGTTTATGGGTTGTGGAGGTGGAAGCATATCCAATCAGACATGACTTAGGACTTCTTTGGCCCAGTTCTGCTTTCTAGATTTTTGTGAGCTCAGATGGGCAGTCAGGGGGCAGGGTAGGGGTTATGAATCAAGGGAGACTAACAGCCTGGTTTTTCAGACAGGCCCTCAGTGTGATTCTACCCCTTCAACTGGCCCACACCTTGAGATGGGGCCAGAAGGCAGCACTGCACAATGTAGCAGCGTGGGTTGTTCTCCATTTTCAAGAGCTAAATGGATAAATTGATGTAGAAAATGCTGCTCTATGCTATAATGGATTCTTCAGCGATGCCTGCCCTATCTGTATATTGCAGCCCTGAAGGAAGTGTACCCTCAGCTCCCCTACACAATGTGGGAAATTGCTTACTGCAACAGCACTTAGCCAAGCACTGACACTGAATACAAAATTAACCTTGCTATGATTTCTTTAATTTGCTAGGAGTGACATCTCCCTCAGGTGAGAGGGGCTTCTGTCAGTTTCAAATATCTCAGCATGCTCTCATGCAGCTCATCTTTGATCCCTTGATGGTTTTGCATTACTCACTCCATCAGTAGTGGTTCTTTTCTTTTCTTCTTTTCCTCCCCCCAAAAAAATATCTGATATGCCTTTTGTCTATTGTAACGTTAAGTTTGACCATGCAACATACAATGTTTGCCAAACTATATATCAAAGGTGGAATTCTTGTTTAATGGTTTCTTTGACCTTTGCAAAGCCCCCGTCCTGCTATAATCGATAGGAACACCATTTGCAGCAGAGGCAGAATGCTGCAACTGGATCCTGAAATGATGTATTGGCTTTCATTTATTAAGAAAGACTGCTCCCTGTTCTTTTATTTATTTATTTTTTCCCTGGAAATTTATCTTGTTGTTTCATAAGGATCTGTTTGAATGTCTGCTTGGGAAAAAGCTCATTTACAGAATGAATGATGTCTGTTATCGGTTCAAACTTGCAGTGGAACAGAAGTTATGTGTCAAGTTTTTTGTTGTTTGTTTTGGCATTTTTACAACATTCATAATGTTGTACTTGTTATAAATTCTAACAATAGTGTCTTGAGACTTCTGCTGTGTTTTTTGACAATCAGCTCAAGAAATCACATGTAGATCTGTAATATGTATAATTCATTCTCTAATTAAAGGTCCATTTATATTCTCAGTTTGAAATTAATATTATGGATAAAACAGAGCAATACCAATGGAGGCCCCGGGGGCAGTATTGAGCATATGGCACTTTTGCACTAGGACTTACTCGGCCCGACTCGGCTCGTCATGCCTTTACCCGCCTCTACCCGTTTGTTTTTCTACAGCCAGGGGAGAAGTGGGCAGGTTGGGGTGAAGCTGCTGTGACGTACTCGATTGCGCAACCGCTTTGTTCATGTCGCGCTGATGAGAAATCAGCTGGAGCCGCGAGCGGCTGAGAGTAAAACAGCACGTCTACATCCCTTTTTTAATTCTCTCGTCAGTCACCAGGTTTATGAACATCTGCACCTCAGAGTTGGATCACCAAACAGACGTTTTGCGCTTTATAATAAAATCGCCGCGAGCCGCGGGTCGCTCTCGCTCTGACTCCCGCTTCCTGATTCAAACGTCTGACGGCCCCGGCCCCGGCCCCCGGCCAATCAGAGGCGTGGAGGGTGATGACGGCCCCGCCCCCCGACTATCACTGGCGCCAGAGCCGCCTGGGAGATTTGCGAGGCCCTGTGCGAAATGGCCGGGGGCGGCCCTCGCAAAATTTTTTGGGTTTTTTCGGGTCCGATCGGGTGTCTATATGCGCAATTTTAACTCTCCAATTAGCAAAATACTGGATACCTTCCCCTGCCTCATAATCATCTCTTGCCTCGAAGCGGGGCCCAGCGGCTGCTTGAGACCCGGTCGGATCGGGGATTTTTGTAACAAATTTATCAAACGAGCCTTTCAGAGAGGCATTAAACTCTTCCATTTTCTTTAGTTTTTTTTCTTTTTTCATTCCCTGATGGAAATTTCCTGAATCTGTCTTGTTCTCTCGACATTGTGTGACAGTTTTTTCCACACTCCACCCGTCTGGATCAGAGCACCTTGTGTCTGCGCTTGGTCTGATCAGTTGTGTTGAACAACAGACACGCGCATCACTGCACATATATATTTATTGATATGCACAGACTAGTACACATTTAGGTCTGTAATGGAACGTGACTGTTGATATTTATAAGGGAAAAAACGAAAAAAAAAAAAAATGAAAAAAAAAAAACGGCCATAGCGCGAGGCCCCTTGGGTTCGCACACCCCTTGTGGCGGCCCTGACTGGCGCGGAGGGTGGTGACGTCGGAAATAGTCCCTGCTCAGCCCCGTATAGAGCCTCGCTGAAATGGTTACAGAAAAAAGTATCGGCTTGGAGCGGCTCTACCCGTCTCAGCCCTAGTGCAAAAGGGCAAAACGGGTAGAACCGAGCTGTAGGGCTGCAACGATTCGTCGACGTTGTCGACAAAAATCGATAATCAAAATTGTCGACAATGAATTCCATTGTCGACAATTGTCGCCAGTCGTGTTTTTCCAACGGAGTGAGGCGTCTCACTTCAATACAATCTCTGCTGAGAGTCGCGCATGCGCGATAGCGTCTCTGCCGAGCGGTAGCGGGTAAACAATAATGATGGCGTCCCGTCCTGTAGTACAGCTGCTGCGCGTAACAAAACTTCTAAAGTTTTGGAGCCTTTTAGCCTGGATACGGTAAATAAAAAGATGACTTGCAAGGTTTGCAAAGCAGACCTTGCTTATCACGGGAGCACGTTGGTAATGCACAAGCATTTGAAGAGAAAGCACGTCGGGTCTGGGTGACGGGTTTCAACAAATGATACACCAGTTCAACCCAGAGAACGTCCTGCCATCCAGAACCGATTTCACCCACTTGATACAGAAAAAATATTTATTTTATTTTTTATATAACACATTTGCCTGTCCTTAAAAAATGTATGTCTATACTTGTCCTTGATTTTAAATAGGACATTTTATTGACTTTTTGTATGAACAGCGGCAAAGTTGAATAAAATATCTACAGGACTGTCTCAGAAAATTAGAATATTGTGACAAAGTTCTTTATTTTCTGTAATGCAATTAAAACAACAAAAATGTCATACATTCTGGATTCATTACAAATCAACTGAAATATTGCAAGCCTTTTATTATTTTAATATTGCTGATTATGGCTTACAGATTAAGATTCCCAGAATATTCTAATTTTTTTAGATAGGATATTTGATTTTTCTTAAACTGTAAGCCACGATCAGCAATATTAAAATAATAAAAGGTTTGCAATATTTCAGTTGATTTGTAATGAATCCAGAATGTATGACATTTTTGCATTACAGAAAATAAAGGACTTTATCACAATATTCTAATTTTCTGAGACAGTCCTGTATTTTTCATTGAAGTAGCCATCTTTCTTGTGTTTATTATCATTTGCCACATAATTAAAGCGACATACTAAATTTAAGAAAAAATTACTAATTATCCGATTAGTCGACTAATCGTTTCAATAATCGGTGACTAGTCGACTATTAAAATAGTCGTTAGTTGCAGCCCTACCGAGCTGAGGTGGTACTAGTGCAAAAGGGGCATTAGTGACTCAATCGTTAACCAAATATGAGAAAACGAAACAGAAGAAAAAGAAGCCACTCAGCCTCACTCACAAGTGGTCTGTGCAGCCCTCTTCACATGATGAGGGGGTTTCACAGTGAGCAGAACGTCATTCCAGCGAACATAAAAAAAATAGTGAGATGTTTCATCATCTGATTGGGTAAAATTTAATTCACCCCTTCCCTCCGACGGACCCAATACCGGGTCCAGCAGCTGTATGCACCAGTTCATGTGTGAAAAAGTTACTCAAGAGCTGTCAGGTTATTTTGTGTATTTATCTGTGTGGCTATGTGTATGGCTGTGTGTAATAATCCTATCAAAGCTCCACCACTCCATCTATAGTGGGGGAGGGGGGGGGGAATGGGGGGGCGCAACCCCGCGAGACCAGAGGCCGACAGGAAGAACCCGGAACCCAGGCCACCAGCAAACCCACAGAGGGCGAGACGAGGGCGGGAGGAAACCCACTACCAGCATATTGACAATGACCCCCCCCCCCTCCAGAACGCTAAGTGTCCTTGTTAAATGTATTTATTAAATGTTGAGTGTGCGGCGTCTACGGTGTTGTTAAAACCGTGGGGCGGGGAGTACCGGGCAACGTGCGACAGTGTCCCCCACGCGGCCACGCCCCGGACCCCCCGCCCCCTCAAACCTATGTGCGTGTAAATCATGTAGGGGGGGCAGGAGGGGGAACGGAGGCCGAAGCCAGGAGGCAGGTCCAGCAGAGCTTGCCCTGGAAGGCGCCCATGCTCCCCCGCCGGCCATCCAGGTCGATGGGGGCCGGCCCGCCGAGCTGGGCCAAGGCCCCACCGTACCTCCACGGGAGAGCCCAGGCGGAGGGGGAAATGGCCCACCATTCCTCCATTCATACTGACGACATAGACACCTGAGAATGACTCCACCCCGCCGCCGCGCCCGCCCGCACACCCCCCGGCCAGGGGAGGCCTGCCCCCCGGACCCGGCCTCAGCGCCCCCCCAGCGGACACCCCAAAGGCCCCGGAGTCCCCGCCGACGCAGGGGCACACGACCCCCGCCCAGCTACGCCGGACCAAGGCAGCAATGCCCCCCCAGCGCAGACAGCCACCCCCCAACCCCCACCCTCCGAGTGGGACCCCCACGCCCACAGTCCAGCCCCCCCCACCCGGAATGGACCGGAGACTATATGCCCCCCCCACCGCCATGAGGTAACCCCCCCCCATAGACCCCCAAGGTCCCCCCCAGTCAGGGACAGGGCCCCACGGCGATGACCCCCACCCCCCCCCACCCAGCTCCCCCCAGGGGCCACCAGAGGCCCGCACCCCAGCCCCCCAAGCCGACCCCCAACCCCAAGGGCTACGGGATCACCACCCCCCCGCCCCCACTAGGTAATGAAGCCTATATTCGGGGACCAGAGAGAATGCAATTCAGCCAAATGTTGTTGGAGGCAGACATTATCTCACTACTAATATGATCTGATAGAAGATTCCTAAAGTGGTCAATACATAAGCTGGACTTTTGTTTCCAATTCATTAGAATGGTTTTCTTTGCGATACATAAGGCAGTGAGAACCAAGTGTATCAAATTAGGTTCCATGTGAATATCTCCCAAGTGACCTAATGTGCATATCGTGGGGCACACTGGAATTCTGTATTTGATCCATGTGGATAAATCCTCACAAATCTCCGTCCAGAACCTCCGTACCGGTGTACAAAACCATAAAGCATGCATATAGTTATCGGGGGTGTTTTCTGTGCACTGTGAGCATATATTAGAGGTTACAAAACCCAACTGGAACATCCTTTGTCCTGTATAATGTATTCTATGAATAACTTTGTACTGTATAAGTTGTAAATTTGGGTTCTTAGTCATAGTAAAAGTATTTAAACATATTTGTGACCAAGAGATCTGGTAGGGGTTAAGAGAAAGATCCGCTTCCCATTTTGAAATCGGGAGAGAGACTGAGTTGTCTATTTTGGACACTAACCTGTAACGTTTTGATAGCAACTTTAGGTCCAATAATTCTATTATCCTGGCGGGAAGTTGTAGGTCCAATTGGTTAAGTTTATATTTTTTATTTATTATGGCCTTACGTTGTTGGTATTCTAAAAATGTGTTACTGCTAATTCTATATTGAACAGTGAGGGCCCGATTTACTAAGATCCTAAATAAAGAGTACTAAATTGCGCGTGCACTGAAAAAGTTTGCGCGTGCTGTTGTTGCGTGTTTTGCGGGTGATCAACTAAGATTGCGTGCGCAATTGATAACAGGTGCAAACCTCAGTATTTAAATGAGGTGTTGCGTGTCTTACGGTTTGCGAGCGCAAACTTTGCGCCATGGAGAGTGGATGGAAAGCAGGATAGTCGCAAGCGCAAAATGAAATTTGACGAGTTGGAGTTAGAGACAGGGTCGGCGCCAGAGCAAATATTCAGAGGGGGCACGAGGCTTATTAGGGCGGGCACAAAATCAGTCCTGTAGGACAGCATTTTAAGGAAAAAAGTGCATTCTCACTGCTTTCCTATTAATAATCTGTCTAAAACATGTGGAGAAATAAAATCACTTAGATGTAAATAATGCAAGGAAGCGCACATTTTACTTTGACTGAAAACGTTTTACTCGTAACACACAACGAGGTCACATACATGTTTTCAATATATCAAGTTGATCCGTTCATGCCCCGACAGAGCGGGGGAACGGCAGGCAGCAGAGCCGGCTGTCAGAGCTGACAGCCGGCTCTGCTGCGCCGGGCGGGGCGCCGGGCGGGGCGCCGGGCGGGGTGCCGGGCGGGGCGCCGGGCGGGGCGCCGGGCGAAGCGCAAAGTGGGGCGCAGGTTTTTGTGCAGAGCGAAGCGACCGGTGTACAGAGCTAGATGGCAGAGTCTGGAAGTCAGGCTCTGTTGAAGGGGCTGACTGGGTAGACTGCCACCGGGATGGCTGAGTCTGTGTTGGATGGAGAGGAGGATAGTGTAATGGAGGAGGATTTGTTTAAACTTGCTGCAAAGAGGAAAACACCAGAATCCGCAGTTGACAGTGAAAATGTGAACAAAATGTCTAAAAAAAGACTCAGTGTTCCCCCTCTGAGTTAAGCCTTTTTCACATAGAACGGGGTGGCGCAGACTCGGCGCAGAGTCCGCGCAGGTGGAGCAGAGTCGACGGCGAGTGGGCGCAGACTCGGAGCAAAGCAGGGCGCGCAAATATAACTAAAAAAAAATGTTTTTTTTTGTAAATGTATTTTTTAAATGTAATTTACGAAGGATGATTTCACGTTCAATAAGATAAGTAATCAATAATCCTGCTTGTGGGCGAGTGGAGGGGGGCACATTAAAAGAAGGTGGCAAGAAGGCGAAGTACTAAAGAAAAAGTGGCCTTTAATAAAACTTGTGCAACCATTTTTAAAATAGCATGCAGCAGAATAAAGACTCTCTCTCTGCGTATTCTTTGATTTTGGATGTCGCCTCCTTGCCACAAGCAGCCATCGGTGCGTAATGCTGGGCAGATTAGCACCTTCCTTTCGAACGTATTAAATACAGACGCAATCACAATACGCGCAACTACTTTCAGGCTTGGTAAATCTCATTGCGTGTATTAAATTAACCTATTTGCATTTTCCCCTCCCAGTATTTAGCGCTCTCTGGCGGTTACGCCCCATATTGATTATTCATCAGGGCAAAAGTACTAAATGAATAGCATGCGCTATTCTGCGGATTTCAGAGACGCAGTCGTCTTTGCACGCCGTTAGTAGATCAGCTTGCACATTGGTTTGCGGGTGCTGTCAAGTTTGCACAGGTTTTTACGCACGCAAACCTTTAGTAAATCAGGCCCTGAGTGTATTAAAAGGTACAAACTGTCCACCTATGATTACATGCTGCAGATACCGTATTCCTTGGTCTCTCCATTGAACAAAGTTTACCATCTTTTTGTCATTTTTCAGGATATCTGGGTTGTTCCATATGGGTGTGCGGTCACATGGAAAAAGTGAAACTTTTGCTACTTTAAGGAATTCCCACCAGGCTGTCAGAGTTGAGCTGATATTAATGCTTTTGAAACATGTATGATGTTTAATGCTTTGACTAATAAATGGTAAATCTGAGATTTCCAGATCATTGCAAAACACTTGTTCTGAGTCCAGCCATTGACTATCTAAAGAATGATTTTTCAACCATTTTAAAATATACTGTAGTTTATTCGCTAGGAAGTAATACTGGAAGTTAGGTAACTCTAAGCCTCCACATTGTTTGGGTTTTTGTAATGTCTTCAAGCTAATACGTGGGGTTTTATTCTTCCACAGAAATGTTGACACATATGAATCCAAAAAGGAGGGGGTTTGGATGGTATCATTAAAAAAAATTGTACATTTTCGATAAATCCATCATTTTGATGGTGACTATTCTTCCCATGAGTGAAATGGGAAGAGAGTTCCATCTGGAAAGATCATCTTCTATTTTCTTTAAAAGCTGAACATAATTTAATTTTATTAACTGACAGCCTAGGGGAGATGTTTATGCCTAAATATCTAATATTCCCTGATTGTAATTTAGTAGCGGCTGTATTCCTAAAATTGCAGTTAGCGCACAAAACTGTGGATTTAGACCAATTAATAGAATAGTCAGACAGAGATGAAAATCCCTCTATAAGTGCAATTGTCTGTGATAGTGAGGTTTGTGAATTCTGGAGGAATTTGGATGATTTATTCTTAATTTTACTTATGAGTCAAATAATGCAACCACATTCTTAAAATGAAAAAGCATTTCCGCAAATGTATTTTAATTTGAAAATAGGCCCTCATATGCTTCCATAGTACAAAAATACGAAAGTGGAGTATAAATGAACCTAAATGCATCCATGTTCAGACTGCGCTTGTACTTTTGGCAAGACAAAAATAAAGCTTCATGTTTCACTTAAAAAGATTTTTAAAAAAGGAAAGTTTCTGTGATTTCTTTCAAAATTTGTTTGCTAAGAGAGCTTTTCTTGCATTTTTCTTGCATTCAACCCACAAGAGTTATGTTAACTTTAGCTGAAAATAGATCAGATGAAGACACTAAATGATCAGGAGCCAGATTTACTAAACCAGGCGCATTAGCTTGCGGTTGCAGATCAGAAACAGTTCAGATGGGAGCAGTTTGTTCTGTAGGCAAACATCTAAAGTTATTCTAATCTACAAACTCAGATACATGCGGGCCATTTCAGTAAAGATCAAAGCTGTCTACCAGAAGCAGCACAAATTAGCAGAGCAGCATTGAACCAGACCTGTGGATCAGGAGCCTGTAAATGACCGACAACACGATGCAGCTTGTTTCATGTACAAACATAGCAATAAATAGAAACCGCTGCACGGTGTAGCTGCCTTATTGTGTGTCATAAAGATTGACTTTTAAGTCAATGTTAATGACAATAAAATAACTCACTGTTTACCCACAGCTCAGGAATATCAACAGTCCCACAAGAATGAGGTAAATAAATAAAAAAGAGCTTACAATGTAGCCTACATATTCTAACTCAGTTTCTGTAAAATAGTGCACATGAATTGTGTCACTACGTGTTCCTTTGGGAGCCTTTTATGTTGCTGCACTGTTCCCATAATCAACCGCAAGATGAGAGGCATCACAGATCAAGGTTTAGACTATGGTATACCTACTGAGATTATGCACGTTCCTGCACAGTTCCACAGAGTTGTTGGCAACTATGAGCGTTTTGTCGTGATGTTCTCATCATCTGTCTTGTTTGGTTTTCTTTCCTCTTGTGAAACAAGAACTTTTTTTACAGCCTTTTTAACAGGGTTAAGATCTTGTAAAAGTTAAATTGAGTGTATCATAATTATAATTATCATCACAAATGGAGCTTTCCAGTGAACTTGCATTTCCTGACGCAAATTAGGAATTATGTTTCTTGACAATCAGTTGGTTCTGATAATGTCTTCTTCTGGTATTCCATATAAATTAATATAGATGGAGAAATTTTCCCTTCTTCACCTATTTCTCTCTGCTCTTCCTTGCATCACTACTATAGCCATGCCAGATTCAAAATCCATCTGTCTGTTCATTTCTTTACTGTTTTGTACATGCATCATTTTGCTCAGGGTCACAGACCAAGCTGTGAGAGGTGACGTAAACACTGGACAGGTTCACCAGTCCCTCAAAGGGCCCAAACATAAAATGTATATATTGAGAACTGCAAATTACTTACTTAGTAAATCTCACTGCTAACGTCATTTGAATGCAACCCTGAATAAGAAACAGTTAAAGGGGACCTATTATGGCATCTAATACCTATTTTAAACAGGCCTTGAATGTCTTAAAAACAAGCTTTTGATTGTTTTTGCTAAATAAATTAGAAATTCAGCCTCTGAGCCACGTCTTTATCTTCCCAGTCTGTAACCTCCTTATCTACTGTATGTGGGATTCTGAGTGGGCATGGCGGCTATGATAATGAGGCACTGTGCTGATTGGCTGCCCGAATGACGCGATACAGCGCTACGAAAAAATAGCGGAAGCTCTGGGCAGCGGAGTTAGTTGTGGGCGTGGTTTCACGCATCGGAGGCCAACCGATGTAAATCGCGTAACGACGGGAGCAGAATCTGAATGGCTCGTAGAAGCCACATCAAACTGGATGGCTCATCCGGGCGGCTGTACAGACACTGCAGAATTTGGTTGCTTTCCTCCTTCTCTGAGTTGGCAGGCTGAGGGGAGACCACTTTATATATGTTAAAGCAAGAGAAAACGTTTTTTTCATAATAGGCCCCCTTTAAGATAATGTGGTCGCTGAAAACTAAATATAGTCAATCACACATATTTTAAGTTTTATTTCTCTGTAAACAGTAAAAATCTAATATTAATACAATATTTGTTTTTCTCTTCAACTTCATTTCATTTGTTAAAATGTTCCAATTTTTGTAAAAAAAAAAAAAAGACATTATTGTCCCAGCATTATCTGATTTAGGTTTCTCCAGGCACTTACATACTGGCGTTCTGTAACATTTCTGTAAAAGTGGGCCACCAATGTTACTCCAGTGGCCTTTACATATATGGCCGAGGAAGAGAGGAAAGTCCCGCAAACGTGTGTCCTTACATACATAAAAACCAACATCCCTGAATTAAAGTGTGACTCCATGTGTGCGTGAAACGAAGCATAAGGGGGCAGTCATGTTCATTGGTATATTGGTATATATTTTAACAGGAGCGTGTGTTTTAATAGGGAGCGTGTGTAAGCGTGCGTAATTGCGCGGGAGAGTCGTATGGATGAGAGAATGACGGTGTGTCTGTGCAGCGACTGATGTGTAGAAATTGACTGGAAAGTTTTGAACAGTGTAACTAGATAGTTTCAGCTGCATGT
The DNA here is from genome assembly GCF_033807715.1 of Cololabis saira. Lineage (NCBI taxonomy): Eukaryota > Metazoa > Chordata > Actinopteri > Beloniformes > Belonidae > Cololabis > Cololabis saira. The sequence goes on from NC_084599.1 coordinate 24,649,166, forward strand.
GTAGTAAATAAAAACGCTGCGGCTCCTCCAGCTGGAAGTGTCCGGCTCTTCCTCACCGGCTGGAAGTGTCCTGTGGCCTCATCTATGAAGCTTGCTTGCGCAGAAAAAGCGCCTGAAAGTTGCGGAAGCCGCCATCTACGCAAAGCCTCGGATCTAAAAAGAAAAAACTAACCAAAAAATCTGCGGATCCCTACGGCAACCCTCACCCTCCCGTAAGAATCTACTTAAGACATGGGGAACTGGCGACGCATGCGGTGAGGTGGTGAAATGCAGCCAGATACTGTACATGTCATACTCCCAGTGACTGCGTCCACATGCACTTAACAACAACTTTAAAACGCGAAGATTGGCAATAACACGAATGTGGACTGCATGTAAACATAGTCAATGTCATCACATATCAGACTTACAGATCCATTTACACCCAAGCCGGCACCATCATAGATCCATGTGTTCCACGAGTAAGCCATTACGCAGGCAGGGGGGGGGGGGCCGAGCCGAAGAGGAAAAAAGAAAGTGTTCTGATTAAAATAAGAAATAGTCTCTTCTCCCCGTGTGTATCTGCCTGTCATGCCGGGTGCTTGCATGTTGTGTTTACTTTTAAGCCTGAATTATGGTTCTGCGTTACACCAACGCAGAGCCTACGCCGTAGGGTACGGCGTATGGTGCGTGTCGCCGCGTACCCTACATGCGCTGAGCAGCTCTGAGGGGAGGGGGGGGGGCGGGGCTCCGCTCCCGTCTTCGCATCGCTTTCGCACAGACAGTCTTGAGGATTTGCAATCACAGGCTGAGCCTACCGTTAGTTTTTAAACTGTAAAGTGGGGGAGACAAATACATGATTTTGAAAAGTGGGGGGGGGGCATGTCCCCCCTGTCCCCAGTGGTAATTGCGTTGTGCCACTAACGGGCAGCAACGGCGTGCTGCCACTCACTCGCTTTATTTTATTGTATACTATTTATATACTTATTCTAAATTTTACTGTGACCACCAAATAATGTGGTTTTCCTGTCCTCCACATCATCTACAACATCTAGATCTAAGTCTCCGTGAAAGTCAGTGTCACGGTGGCTGGACACCCTCTCATTCATTCTGACGCCTCATCAACGGCTCATCCATATGCATTTATGGTAAAAAGTGGGCGTGTAGAGGGCGGGATATGAGGCGGATTCAGCTGCGCAGCCTTCCAGCTGGACTGTGATTCATAAAGCCAACATTGCGTGCAAATCTGCGTGCACATGGTTTTATTGATCCGGATTTTTTTTTGCGCCTGGCATTTTCGGCTTTTGAGTGTACGTGCACTTTTAGTATGACTCCTACGCAGTCCATTTTAAATGAGGCCCCTGGTCTTTCTCACCTGCTGCTGTTTCATTTGTGAGCGGGTTTTCCGGAAAGTGGCTTTTACATACAGGCACTGTGACCAGCCGAAAGGGGGAAATGTTTGGCAGAAATACCAGTATGTAAGTACCTTTCCACAAATGTTCCACTTAACAGAAATGACAGGATCAAGGCCTTTCGGGTACTAACTTACTCCTCCTCTTTTTCATTAATTCTTTAAGTGTCCTTTTAACACCGAAACAGTGTTGGTGCCATACTATTAGTAAGCCCCGGTGTGTCTTCTACACCTATATATGTAATCGATGGTGCCAAAGCTCTTAACAAATGTTTTCAAAATAAGGTAGTAAATGGAATCTTGCCTTTCAGTTTTCATCCTTTGTGCTTTGCAATGCCATCGAAATATCTTGTTATACAGAAATTGCTTGAAATATAAGTTCTATATTGATAATGTTTATCATCTTTCCCGACACTGATTGCTCTAATGTGTCCAATGAGACCGACTTCCCATCAATACCAAATAAGTGATTGATTGTCCATTCTACAATGGGAAAATAAGTCCTTGTACTCTCCAGCGGAAACTGCAGCATTTCATTCAGCCTTTTAGCAAATGGTGTTGGGAGCGACAAGAATGGGTCTCATGGGTCAGAGCTTTTGATTTCATTGTCCCAGAAAAAGATACGAGAGCACACTATGGATTTATACGTCTTGCCTGTAATGATTTCCCACTGCAGAGAAAGACAGTGGAGCATCACATCAAGGGCAGTGTTTAGGTCAACTATGTAGTACAATTATTTAGTGTATGTAGAAGTGGAGAGGGCAACTGCTAAGGGCAACCACTAATGGTCCATAGCAATCCATGTGAGCATTACTTGCTATATCAAAGCAATCAATACAATTCACATATCTTATTTTACCTGCACTGGACAGCAGTACAATACCAATATTCACTCAGCATATCTATATTTCCTTTGACTTTCTATTATCTATTTTCCACACTCTAATACGATCTTACTCAAGAAAATACACACAGCAGGTGCTGATACACAGGTAATGACAAAAGTTACTTAAAAAAGTATCACCAATATGTTTTCTGATCTGAGGCCTCCAGTCACCATATACTATGTGATTTATTCAACATTACAATGTCAACACCCGTTGTCATAAAACTGACTTCCATCATTAAAATTAAAATGGTTACCAGTCTAACCGGTGTAGAGTTTGGTTGTGTGTGGGAAAGATACTGAAAACTGTCCATCTGCTGTACTTTATTCTTTACACAAAGTGTCACGGGACACGTCCTTTGCCTTTCAGCCTTAATGCATACGGTCCCTGTTACTTCTGATCCGCTTTAAAATAACATTGCTATTTGGTTGAAACAATGTGCCATGGCAGGCCTCGCTCATGCCTACATGGGCCTTCAAAGCCATTACAGATGCATCCTATAAACAAAATGTGATTTGCTGTAGTGAAAACACAATTTTACGCTAATTAGTCTGTTTTAGAGTATTTGATCATGTGAAAAATGTCTGCTAGTACACCTTTTACTGTTTAAATTTGTACAGACACAAAACTGTTGCTTTATTTACAACCACAAACTGAATAGGTGCTTAAACATGGTCTTATCATTACGTCAATGAAAAATTGTAAGATCAGTTCATCTAAATTATAAATGTAGGCATTTATCTCTTTTTGAAATATATTTGCATATTTATTCAAAAGTAGCACTAAACCTCAAGAGATTTGCATTGCAAATGACAATTCAACTCAATATAATTTTCAAACACTATAGTTTAAAACAGCAGCCTTCAAATTTTTCATATCTGCAGAAAAATAATGTATTTTTTTTCCCACTTCTCAGATGTAATGTCTTTATCCAGGGAAAGAGGTGCACTGTCTCTGGGAGCTTACTTAACAACAGACCTACTTGTTCAGTGAAACAGATAATGTCCAATCCCACTGCATATGTTGTACTGTAACATTAATTTTAGCAACACAAATCAGGTTTTAGCTGCTGCCGCCTGGTGCTTTGCAAAAAATTGCAACCAATTGTGAAAATACTGTGCTCTATCTCTTACTTTTATTATTTTTAGAGATAATATCCCAGAGTCATTTTCTGCAGCATATTATTCATATCATACTCATTATCAACAAGGGCTTCAATTTCTACTTTCAAGTTTTGTGACACAGTGACTAGGAGATAAAAAGGCATCAGTGTTGCAGAATAAGGACATGGTATCATATAAAACTTGAGCTCACTTCCCAAGGAGACTGGCTGCAGAAGGTGGGAGTATTTTCACTTTTAAAGCACGTCTATAATACCTCTTAAATATGACCTTATGAGACATTGCTTTATCCATGTAAGGCCTCTGTGCCTTTTTGAGCTGTATTTAGTGTATTTTGTGCTTTGCTTGATAAATGCAATCCATTTGATCCCCACGCCTCACAAATGTGTCTATGCATCTTCTATCCTAAGCCACCCCTTGCCACCGTGAAAAGTTGTGCATAGATTTCACACTGAGCATCACTGGGTTAGAAATTAATTGTGGTCTGGGGAGAATTTTCCACAGTTTCAGTTATACATTCACAGAGCAGCTGCCTGCTGAGATGTTAGAGTAGTTTATCACACACAAACACACACAGACACAGTTCAGAGAGAGAGAGAGTAATTTATCTATATCAATTATAAATTGTATGAGTTATGATGTGATCATTTAATATTTTTACAAATAAAACACATGTGTTATTATTTATAACCATTTCCATGCCATATTGGTTGCTTATGTGTAGATGGATCATACCATGGCTGGGTGATGTGGCCATAACACCATACCTTAGTATTTTTAGTAGCAAAACATGGTTTATATCTTGGTCTATGGAACTGTACAATTATGATTCTGAAAACGATACTACAGTACAATACACCAGGACCCTGGTTTACTAAACTTAACAAGTAAGAATCTGTTAGCATGTCATAAACAGCGCCAGTGGGAGCGTCCAGCTCTGCAGTTGAGGACACTCCCAGCAGTTGGAGCAACAGAAGCCTGTGATTTACCAACAACACAGATACATTTGATTCTTTTTTTTTTCCATCATATAATGCTAAATAATTATGAACAATGAAAGTCTGAAAAGTGGCATCTACTCTAAAGTTTTGTCTCTTTTCAAGGGAATTGAGCCACAGCTTGTCTAACTTGTTTTCTTGCTGAGATGCCATTAGTGTCAAATGTAGCTGCACAACATAACATTCAAATAGACATAGAGTGAAAGGGAAGGGTGATAGTAAACTACAAGACAGGAGGGATGCACAAACTGGTATGGAAACAGATTGTACCAAATTGATATAATCTGTATTGTTTGACTTTATAATGTTTAAAAAATAGGAAATATAAATTTTAACTTTAACTTAAGAATACTTTTAATATTGATTAATGGTAAATAGACCTTTTTTAGGGGCAAATCCTAAATTGTCATCCTTTTTTTTCATTTTCACCGTAATACTGAAAAATGTTTGGGTAATAATTACCATATATTAATTTGATGTTACTCTTTTTCAACTGGGTTTTCAACGTGTTTCATGAAATTCATGGGAGGAATTTCCTCCTTTACTTCCAAATACTGTATGCTGCGTTGAATGTTGATATTATTTCAGCCTCTCCTGAGGATTGAAAAGGCGGGTTTCTATTACCCCTTGATATGCGCAAAACCTAAATATAACAAAGAAAAACCTATTATGGAAATGACTATACTGTATCTAAAAAAAGAAATTCCAAATATTGCAAAAAAACTTTTTACACTTTCACAAGGTGGTTTTTAGTGTGCAATATGGCAAAAGTGTAATGGAAACACTTTTTTTCACATTTGCACGTCTCTGGCAGCAGTGGGTGTGAAGTGGTTGCTCAATCTAAGGTACTCAAAATCTAGTTTGCAGCTGGTTTTGACCTCATTTACAGGATGTAGTTGGGCTTTAACACTACTTAATCGTTATGTCTTACTGCGTTACATAAGGCTTTTGTGTTTGAATGATCATCCGCTGCCGTTTTCTCCAGTTCACTGTTTCCACGACAGCGGTAGTGGCAGTCATGATGATTTTTCCAAAACGGAACATTATTTCATCCATCTCCTTCAAAGTCAAGATCTTCTTTTAAAAAGGAAATACCAGCGACCCACAGGGGTAAATTTGTAGCAAATTCAGAATTAAGCTTTTGTTTTCCGAAAGAGTGTAATGGTAATCCACCTGTTGATAGTTACCTGCCTACAAAATACTCCGGGAAGAGGTGGTACCAACTTACAGTATTGTTGCGTATATACTGACATATTTTATGTTTCAGGCCGTTATTTAGTCAGTTTGAGGAACAATGACAAAGCTCCCAGTTCAGGTCATGATTTAAACGTATCCCTCTCCCCAACATCTCTGATCTGCTGATCCATTATGAACCAAACAGAACCCTCAGGTCGTCAGGGTCATACCTACTTTCTGTACCCAAACACGGTGAGGCAGCGTTCAGCTTAGTGCGTCAGGGCTGCTGAAACTCTTAATAGCTTTAAGTCAAGGTTGAAAACCTTTTTATTTACTGCTGCATTTCAGTAATCCCCCATAATGCACTACAACCTTTATTTCTTGCCTCTCATTTGTTTAATTATTTTTATCTGATGTCTGTCTGTCTTTAATTTCTGCTTTTAAACTCTTACTTTTGAATGCATTTTTTTAATCACTTCATATAAAGCACTTTGAATTGTCTTGTTCCTGAAATGTGCTATACAAATAAACTTGCCCTGGCTTGCCTTGCCTTCTCTGATTCGCCTATCTCGTATCACGTGGCCATGATCAGGAGATAACTCACAACACAATAGGTGGCAAAAATTGCTCCTTTCAGCTGGTTCTTAACCACCAATAAAACCCCAAAGTGGAAGAGGAGGATAACACAGATGCACCTTCACAACAGCATAACAACATCCCCGGGCAGTTGCTGACTTTGCCAAAATGTATATTTAATAAAACTGTGATCATTGTCTGAAGCCCCAAGCTGAGGTATTGATATATGATTATTGCTGTCTACTTCAAAGGATGTGTTTTCTGTCGTCACACTGAGAAGCTGCGCCCTTAAAAAAGCTTGATAAATGAATGACATGATCACTAAAATAAATCCCAACTCCTTTTTTATATCCACCAATTCAGTGACTATTAATTGAAGCTCTAATGTTAAATAATACAATAAGCAGCATGCCCTCAACACTGATGGAGGTAAACTTCATTTACATCCTTTTGTTCTGGACAAAAATGTGTCAAAGCCATTGTTTGCCTTTCGGCTTTTGTTGTCTTGGCTTTGAACTAGCAAATACACATGCCATCCAGCCTGCCACTGGTGAATGTTCATGTGAACGGCTAAATGGAAAACAACTATGAAGTCCATTGCAGGAGTCAGGGGTTGCACTTCATTCCCTATCTTGAAGTCTTGCCTCTATGTTCCTAATAAAAGCACAAAGTTTGTTCCGATGCTAGTTTGTTTTAATTCCTTGTTAATTGGTGCATTCTGGTGGACATATTTGTGTTGAACTGCACTTTTAAAGTCCACCGTCTTCCAGCTTCTTGTATGTCAGTCATGGTGCTTTGCTGCTTCTGCCTTTGGCAGTGTCAGCTAAGTATAAAACACTGACATGTCCACTGAGCCATCAAATCTGTCTGTCTTCCAGGAGTTAGCTTTAACTGCATGCTTTGGGGAAGAACAAAGGATGAGTGGATGACTGGCAATACATCATTATTTCCTGCCACTATAACAATATACAGTTAATAGTTAAATGCAGTGCTGATCCACTGCTAATTTATGTAAGGAAGGTAATCAGGGGCCCAATAAATCCCTAATGGTATTACATCTTCAGCTCAGGCTTGAACTTGAAAGCTGTACACCACAAGCCCATTGAAAGGAGGAGTGTGCATGTGTGTGTTTGCATTCTGTGTAGGCATGTTGTAAGTACTTTGCTTGCATTTTTCTATGGCCAGGCAGGAAGTATGACAGCGGCGAATACCTTAACATCACTGGCATCACAAGGGACCAGGCTGGAGACTACGAATGCAGCGCTTTAAATGACATTGCCTCTCCTGACACCAAAACAGCAAAAGTCACAGTGAATTGTAAGTATTTCTCTTTCTTGTTCTTTACCTCCAGATATTTGTTGTTTTTTGGGTTTTTTTTTTTGCACAGTCACCTTGCTGACACAAGAGACATGTGGGGGGTCAGCCTGCAATGGTCCGAGCAGCATCTCTCTGATGCCGCATTTTGAGAAACCTATTAGAAGTTAGGAAGCTGGACCTGGAGGTTTTTTTTAAATATTTAATGTGAGAATTCCCGTTTTGTCTCTGCATGTGGGTGATTAATTCACGCAAAATAAAGGTCTGACTGTTCTAAGCACTGTTCCATTATGCAGGTAATGAGTCTTTCAAAAGTGTAAGGAGATGGTAATGAGGAGCGGGAGCATTAATGAATGATACTGGGCTTTAGCTGAAGTGGTCACATGGAATTCACCACCTACAAGAACTGGGAATGGCTAAGAATGATCATTATTCCTTCTTTCTTCTGAAGTGCTTCCTTACTTCACTGTTATTCATGGAGACTTCTGCATACATGTCCTGCACTAAATATCTCTTTGCAAACCTTATGAGCCAGTGGGCTACAGAGAAGAGGGGAGAAAGAAGAGTAGAACAAATAAAAGTCTCTTCTTGGCCCATTTACTGAATCGTGCTCCGAAAGCTAATCGTGCAGGATTTTCTATTTCAGTCTTTAAGAAATTGGATTATTTTATTTCGTACTACTTATTGAATATTTTTTTCCAACTGTACTGCATTCCCACATCTCTCTGCTCATTCTGGCCTCATCAAATAACCAAATCTTGTGGCCATTCTCTGGGTGTGATAACTAATGAGCTGGACCCGAGTGGGGTTTTAGAGAGCAGTTATTTATAGCTCTATTAAGACACGAGTTCAAAGATGAAAAGAGCTTTTACATGTGGATATGTATTTGTGTTACATAATGAAGGAGATATTCTAAGTGTCTGATAAGGCATATCCCAGCCAGGCATTGAATTTTAAAGGAAGACAGGAGGGGATTTTTAATTTAGTAAGCCAACTGAATGAACTGATTCAGTAGACTTTCCTTTTTCTATCAAAGTCACCACAGCTTGAGCACCGGAGCAAAACTTGAGTCAAAGTGTGATGTAGTTGAGTGCTGAAGCCATATTTGCCTTGTGGCCTGAGTCATCTAAACCTGACAAGCCGCAGAGCTGCCCCTGTTAGTCTTTGTTATTGATCGGTACCACAGAGGAGACAGTATAGATATATCCTGGAGTCTGCTTTATTGTTGTTTTATAAATTGATTTCCGTAAAAGTCTTTATCGTTGATATTTGCTTTGTGTAATCCTTTAGCATGACAGAGATCCAATTTCTTAACTTCATCAAAGAGAAATGTCAATAACACTAAGGAGGTACATTTATGGGTTTGAATATGTATACCATACATCTTCCGTGTGGACGGACTGAAATAGCTTGTTTGTTTATAATGTGCTCACCTCGGATGTGTAGTGACTGTGCTGCCAAGTATATTTCTGTATGATATGAAAGCATGATGATTTTCTCTCTACCTAAAAACCTCACAATGTTCAGCTCTTCATCTCCTCATGCAGCTTCAATCAATAATGCTCCAACGACAGATGTGCGGGACATTTTCACAGTACTCAGCCAAATATAGCCGTCTCCGGCATAAATCTGCGGCTACTGTACCAAAGATCTCAGCGAAAACTGTGAAATGACAGATATGTTTTTTTTTTTTTTAAAGACACGTTGCTTTAAGACTTCCAGTCTCTCTGATTGGTTGACTCTGACCACACCCACCCCTGCTGGCTCTCACTTATCATGCTTTGATTTCTTTAATACTTCAGTTGGACCTCAAATGCATCACTTTTTCATGCGGATTGGGAGAGAGCAGATGTATGTGGTTACAGCACCAGATTCAAGAAGTTTCCATCACTGCTTTGTGGTTAAACTTGGAAAACAAAAGACAAGAAGTGCAACTTAACGATCTATTGTAATTTACTAGCCGTCTTTGTTGTCTTTGCTGCTACCAATTTGTTACACAGTGTAATCAACAGCAGCAGCAAGATGCTGAGTGAATAGTTTGACATGAGATTTTAAGGGTCGATGTAAGACAAAAATCAATAGCTCAGAGTGTTTTTCAGTTCTTTTCAGAAACTGAGTGCCACAGCTTTTCGTAAGATCGATGGTAATGCATTTTTTAAATGATTTAAAGGCTCCTAAAAGCTGTTTATGAACCCGGCAAGTCGAACATCTCAAACTATTACATTGTTCCTTAATTTATCAAAAAAATAATCAAAGCTGATGATAATATGTTTTAAAGTTTCAGGACATCCAAGTCCAATAGCTGTTTCTTGTGAATGTTTTGTGAGATTTGATGTGCCGCTTGAGCCGCGATCAGCATAAACTCATAGATGAAATGCTACATGCACTGCACTTATATAACCCTTTTCTAATCATGGTGAAAAGTCAAACTGCTTTTACACTAAGAGCCACATTCACCATTTCACAAACACATTCATGGGATTGAGCCGGCGGTCGGCGGACCACCCCCTCGACGTCCTGAGCCTCAACTGCACCATTAAGATAAAGATCTTTCTTGCTTTACAAGCCTCTCACACATGAGCGGCCCTGTGTTTTTATTGCAGCTGTGCAACCACTAAACCTGAATAAACAAACCATTTAGCTGACATTAAAGAAGAAGGGCTTTAGTACTTGTCGCCATTAAATCAGTAAAAGGCGGTTGTGCGCTGCAGCTTAGTCAGTATGTCAGTTTAAGAAGTATTTTTCTCAATATATATCTTTGTTTATAATTTTCCATCAGCTGCCTCATCCCTCTTCCTCCTGCAGAGTTGTTCATTTCAAAAGATAAGGCTGTGAGTGACTCGGCCACAGCAGGCAGAGATTGAGCCAGCTGGTGGCCACTCTCCACTGCCTCCTCTCCGCCCCGTAGCAGTTCCTCCGCTGCGAAGTGAAAAGAGAAATATTTAGATTATATCTTAATCTGTTGCACATCATTCATGCGCCACTGTTATGCATTAGAACATATTCACAAGGCGCCCAGTGGCATGGGCTTTTGATAAAAGCTGAGTGTACCAAATTCTGAATTAAGATAAAGATGTTGGGCTCCATGAAAAGTTACACAAGAGAGGATAATTACGCAGCAATGAGCAAAAATGGGACTTTAAGAGTAATACACTATATGGGGATGTGCTCATTAAACTGTTCTGCTGCTTTTACAAAGTCAGTTTCTTCAGTTTGAGGGATTGTTCGGATGCCAGTTTTGTCATCAAGAATGTGAAGTGTTTAAAGGATTCTTAGGCTGATAACCCTTTAAGGTAATATACAACTGACCCCCCCTCTCTTTTACAGTGCATAAAGGTTTATGGATTTTGTAAATAAGTGACGTGAACATCGTTAACGTTGATCTGTTGTTTTTCTCGCTAAAAGCAGTTCAGTGAAATCAGAAAGATGAAGTCAGAAAGATGAATTAGCCATGTCTGCACTATTTTTTTTTTCATCATTCTAATATTGAGTGGCACTGACATTTCAGGGGTTAACAGTTTAATTAAATATGAGCATGCAAGTTCTTTCCAAACAATGTCTTTTTTAAAAGCTAAGAGTACCGTTAACCTCTGGGCTAATTGCAGATTAAGGCCACTAATTAAAATAAGCAAACCAGAGTAATGAAAATAAAATTAAGCTTGAGCATATCTGCAGTTTTGATAGCGCTAGGCCACTAAGCTGGCCATTTGGCTTTCAATGATATGATGAGTTAGACAAAGGCTTTGAGGCGCTGTCACTGTGCAGGTGTTTAAAGTCCAGTACTTGGAACCTCAGCTTGGATTTCTCCGGAGCTACTTTGATTACATTTACTGGCCCGAGCGGGCCTCTTGCTTTCACACTTCCTGTGATAAATGACGGCTGACTTTTATCAGGCAAACTTAAAAGATGGCAGTTATCCAGCAGGTCACCCACGAATCACATGGGCTGAGGGGCCATGCTTAGAGAAAGGATATTTGAGCTGTTATTTTACCTGAAGAAATTGGATCTTCAACCTACTCTTCAAATTTGCATATTCATCTTTGCCGTAGGTGGGTGCCGTTATTGGCTGGAATTCTCGCTGCACAGTGTGATTCAAAAGCTTAAATATCACATCTAGGTGGCAGAGTCAGAGGAATGAATGAGGAGGAAACCACCGTGGAAGACCTCCGCCTGAGATGAAGAGCCGGTGTTTGATTAATTAATGAAGCCACGTAGTTGCGGATGAAACAATAACAGCAATATGTTCCCGATTGAAGATATGAAATCACGCTTTGGCCATGCTTTGTAGTTTACAAAGCTCTTTTCCTCTAGACAAAGTTGTCTGCTCTCTCACTATGTGTTACAGGATGAAGTTTGACAGTTTAAACAAACTTTAGTTGCAGAAGGAACAGACACAACCGCCTGGCTTTTACTGATTTCTTTTTATATATATTCATGTCACTGTTTCAGATGAAGTTCTCTGAACCCACATCAGATGTTCCACTTCTGTGTAAATTCATGTAGTAATCACAAAGATGTCACAAGTCAGTTTCCAGGATATGAAAGTGAAAAGGAGACAGATTAGTTGAAGCTACGTTATCTTCACAGATGTGTGAATTATTTATGTAGGGTAAGAGAACCCTAGTTTTTCTTTATCTACCGTCAGAGCCACAATGTTTTGAACATAAGTAGGTTTCAAATATCTCAATATTTACTGCACATCTAGTTTTAAATGGAGTCTTCTAAAGGGAGGGAAAAATCCAGTCTTTTTTCTTGGCATTTTTCTTCACATTTTTTTCTCCACACTACTTTTTTGATCCATAGAGGAAGAGGTTGGAGAGCTGACTTATCTCTCACTTCAACCTTTTTTCCTTCATGGCTCAGTTTCACTCGCCTTCCAGGGTGAAACTGTGCCCTCCATGCTTCAGAGTGTGCCAGCCATTTATACGCCTCCTTCCCTCTCCAGCACCCTGCAGCTGTGAATTCTGCACACATATTCACCATGACTGTCTTTATAAAATCAAAATCACTTTTCCCCCTGCTTATGATAATTGGACAACAAACCATGATTATTTTAATTACTCGTGAGCGGGCACATTAGATCTGCTATTAGTAATTACAGCTTTCGTATTGATAGGTTTTTGGAGAATCATGATTGAAATTTGGCAACACAACATGACTATTATAAATACTTTACCTTGACTTTTGTTTGCTCTCTCCCTCTAAAATCCCAGTCATTTGAGGCTGTTTGGAATTCACCCCAAGTAGAAACACTCACAGCAACCTCCTCTGACTCCACCGACAGAGCTGTTCTGGGGAACCACGGCCTTCTCTGATAAATAAGCAGCTAATCCCGACTGCTTGACAAAGCATCCAACACTGCAATGTCAAGTAATGATGACAAACTAACCAACTGTTAGATGGATGCGGACATGTTTGCACAGCATTTCTGTAGCAGTCATTACAGAATCTAATAGCTGCATAGCTGTTCACTTACATTTGACAGAATACTTGCCCTACCCACTCTGTGTGTCTGTGTGTGTCCAAGCTGAGTGCTGTGGTAGGTTGCAAGGTTGGATCAAAGGTAAAAGAAATGTTCATTCCACAGCTCAATGAAATCTGCTATTGCAAGTGTTTTAAAATGAGGCGCAAAGTCTCACTTGAGCATTTGTCGACAGTTTGCTGTATCCTTGGAAAGACTCCGGCTTAGAAATTCAACAGTGACGGCTTCCTAGAATTGGATTCTGATCCAGTCCTAAGTAGAGTTAAAGTCAGTGCCCTCAAGCTGTTTGGATGTAAATTCATCTCTCTACATGTCTCCAAAGCTCTCATCTTGATTGCTATTTGGATTTCTTGATGCATGAGGAGCTTGAATAAATGAATCTTGATCTTCAGTAGAATAAATGTTCTGGCTACCACTTTAAAATACTTTGGCACACGGTGATATCATTTTTTTTTAGGCTTGGTCTGCAATTTAATGTAATGAACGTCTGACTTATTTTGTTTTTTTGAAGAAGAAAAAAGAAAGCCAAATGTCTTTAATCACACTGGCTAAAATGTTACACATGTTTGAAGAAGTGAAGATGACTTTCTGAACTCGATTGTAGCATCGGGTTGGTGGTATTTCCGTATATATTTAGACCATACCATCATTGTATCACCAAAAATGCTCAACTCGCTCATGAGCATTTAGGGAGATTGGTCGGGATTTGTGTACCTTGGACCATTTGGTGTTAAACTCAGACAATAGACTGAATCCCTTCTGTTGACCCACACAGTTCGGCACATTAAGCCGGTTATTTATATGCCTTGCATTATATAAAATGAAGGAACAAAATGTTCCCTCTGTTCTGAATAGACATCTTAATGAATTAATAAATCCTGGCAGGAAAACCATTCCTGACTGACAAAAAAGCAGGACAATGAATCCTGCAGATGGTATTGGGGAACACTGTCTCTGCATGTACGCTGACAAGTCATGCACTGATGAATTCAATTCTTAATTGCAATGAAAACTCATTTTCAAATCAGGCTGAAGAGGTAGGGCTATTAACTGATCTTTTAATTTAAAAGCCTGTGTTATATAGGTTCTCTTGGCAAACAATAATATTTAGAGAAATAAATCATATTTAGTCTTGATGCACTCCAATTAACTATCAATAGTCACGCGAGGATTCCTTCAAGTACACAACTAAGTAAAGCTCCGTACATTGAGTGTGATGCCCTCTGAATGAACCCTGTATATTAATGTCAGATGGGGAGAAGGTCACACTTTTAATTTAACATATTTGCATCTTTCCACAGTGCAGAGACTTGTAGAGCATAATATTTGTTCTGTTGACAAGCTCTGGATAATGCAGATGCAGTGGGAGACACTCTGTGATGAACCCACGACTAGCCATTTGTCACCCTCCAGAGCCTCATAGTGCTCATTTTTCTGCCATGCCCGAGCTATTCCTGGACTCAACCCCTCACCCCCATCTGGCGGAGTCACCACGACTCAGAGCGTGATTTACAGCACGACGACGGCATTCTCTAGACACTAAATTACCTGGATTATTGGATCTTTATGATTTTTAACACACTACTTTGCATTCCCCTCCAATCCTGCTGGCATATTATGAAATATGATGATGTAAGACATGCCAGCTGGTTGAAATTGTAATTATTGATTTTGACCAGATTTTATGGCCATGATCTGTCTTAACAGACGCAAGTGCCAAGATCCAAATTGGAAAGACTTGATGTTATTGATATGCATATAAAACTATAGAATTCTAGGCCACCTATTGCAAAGCTATTTTTTTACTAGATTTCAAAGTGCTGCAACAGTTGAACGACCACTCTTTAAAACACATTTGCAGAAAACAAACAAAAAAACTTCTAGCTGAGCCTTAGGATAGCTGAGATGATGACAGACTGGAAATTTGGTGGGTGTCCTTCTCTAGAAACCTCTCTTTACTAAATATATACGACGTATAAGCTATATTGGTCATACTCCGCATTGATCAGGAAAATTAAACATATTTTGGGACTCTACAAAGGTCGCTGAAGATTGTTTTTCACCTCAAGCATTGTTGTGATATTCAAAGGTATTGTTATGGGCACTGTGTAAGGTTGCACTAGACTGTATTTAATTAAACACTACTACTGGAGCAATGAGTAGGCACTAATGATTATAAGTTAAATGTATCTCAATATATTTTTTTAAAGTAAAGTGTCATGTCAGACTGCAAGTCTTCCATACGTTTTTCAAAGGGAGCATGAAATGAAAGTGCAACAACTGTGCCTACACTGTAAATAATTTGCAGTCAAGTACAACCCTGATTCCAAAAAGGTTGGTACATGGTGTAAAACATGAATAAAAACAGCCAGCAATGATTTCCAAATATCATAATCACATATTTTGTCCCAATAGAGCATATAACAAATCGGTCCAGTGCCCAGACTTTCTACTACAAAGTCATGTTTTCATTAAGAATGTGGAATACAGTTTGGCATTGTTTTGCTGAAAGATGTAAGGCCTTCCCTGAAAAAGACATCAGGGTGGGCAACTATGGAACTTTATCTTTCAGCATTAATGCTTCCTTTCTAGATGTACAACGTGTGCATGTGAGGTATCTCCTGATCCTTCAGTTTTGGGATAATATTAGATACACTTTGTAGACTGTTTTTTCAAATTGGTGTACTTTAGCACATCTTTACTTTTGATCGTGTGATTCTCGAAGGTGCTCTTTTTATATCCAACCTGCCACTGATCTGTTGTAATTACCCTCATTTAACATATTGCATCCCTTATTAGTTGCAAGATGTTCCTCCAGGTGTTTCTTTATTTTCTCTGTATTTAAAAAAAAAATCTGTGTCATCAAATTCAAAATGAGAATATATTTTTCCTTGAAATGAGAAAATGTCTAATTCCGAACCACGTTTTTTTTTCCTTTTTCTCTTCTGAATCTTTTTATTTATATTTCTTTAAAAAGTGTGCCGACTGTTTTGAAATTTTAGTTTGTACTCATAAGTTACAAAATAAATTCCTTACAACTTTGAAGGACAAATCAAAATGAGCTAAATTGTAGCAAGACTTTTTAAAGTGAGCATTTAAAATAAAACTGTTTTGGCAAACTAACAATGATCAAGCATGTTTTACAGCGTACTGTATACTGTACATGGTTCTTTCACCAGAGAAACCTGTACAGCAAGAGTCGAGAGGGTCGAGAAATCAGCTGTACAACCTTCCTATTTGACATCTTTTAATGCTGACTTTTAACGTCCTTCAGTGCCTTTTAGCATCCCATAACTGTGATGGCCCTCAGTTTTACAGTTCACACAGCTGATGTCTACCTCCTGCATGAAGATATATATTGGTTGGAAGTGTTCAGACAAGTTTTGAAATCGGACATCTTCCGTAACGGATAAAGTTTGATTAGCCAGAAGGATGAAATTGACCAGCTTCTCCATTATCCATTCAGCCTTCATCTTCGCTGCTGTGCATCAGCACAGTGCGTCAGTAAACATCTGCTATGATCAGTTTTCTCTACAGTTCTTGTCGGGGGGGTTTTTTGTTTGTTTTTTAAGCAGTGCAACAAAACTTCCATCTTATCCTGCTCTTCTCTGTTTCGGGACTAAACATCTGCATGTGTCCATGCTGACTCAGCAAACTGTGATCACTGCATTGCAAACTGCAGTATGTATTGAAGTGACTTCACAGCCCAATGCAAGCTTTGCTTCTCTGTCAAAATCCAAGTCTTTGTGGTTTGTTCTTTTGTTTAAAAGGGACATAATTAGTTCCTTTTTAATTACATTTATTTTTTTAAATTCTTTTAAGGGTGCTGTGGTATTCTGGTATAGTTAAAGCATGTGAAAAACATTTTATAAAAACCTGACTGCCTGAAGACATTTTTTTTTTTTCAGCTTTTTTTCCTAAACTTATTTCTTCTGCTTCATCATCACAGTGTAACATGTATCCGGGATGTCATGATCCACATTTTTTCCACTTCCAACTGTGTTGTACCAATTGCAAAGAGATGTAACATTACCAAACATTAAACACCTAGTTGTATACTGCCAGATTTCTATATCCACATGCCTTCACAAATACCCCAGGCATGGACAGTAGGCTGGAGAAGTATGAGTGTAAATCCAAAAGGCTGTTCCTCCGTCAGTCATGTGCTGCCTGATTCTGAGCCATAAAAATAGGAACAAATAAGAATGTTGTTGAACTCAAATGTGAAGTCTTCTGTGAAGGTCTTAATCATAGCAAACACAATCAGCAGTCTTTTTGATCTGAGACAGATACTTTTACTGAGCAGGTGGGCAGGTTCATGTTTATGTGGCCTTTGCAGCAACATGAAACAAGCTGTGCCTGTGTTGTTCGTAAATCACAGGCTCCAGATTATTAGCAGGTCCAGCTTTTTGTGACTCCATGCTAATTTGTGCTTTTGTTTGTGCACTATGTAACTTTTCCACTTTAATATAATATTTCCAGAGTCATTGTGATGGTACATCAACTTACAACAGGTTTAATGACACCTCTGTCATGGTCTGAGGGGTCTGTATCACCTTCACTGGCACTATGTAACTTTGAGGTGCATGGTAGGAACCCTGCCACACTAAAAAACTACACATTTTTACGGCTTTGACTGCTTTACAGCATACGTCACTTCCCCCTCCTTCCCGATTCGTAGTCGAGACGAAAGCTGGGCGGGGCGTGGAGCGCAGAGCTCAGCAGAAGCTGGTATCATGGCGAAAGCAGCGAAAAAAACGAAGAAAATAAAAGTTTTATCGGAGGAGGCGAAAAAAGAAAGCGGGAGAGTAACAAGCTAAATGCCCGGACAAAAAAAATAAAAATGCCCGGACAAGAATAAACATTGGCCCGGCGTTCACTCGCTGGCGTGAGATGAAAGACGAGGAGGGATGTCCGACCGATGGGGATTTATGGGGATAAAACAAGAGACAGAATTGTTATGATACACATGTAAATGTAGAGTTCTCTGTTCAATAAGAAACAAAATTCGCCTTGGGTTCTAGTATTTTTCCTAAGAACTGTAAAATTGTGCAGGGCTGATCTGCAAAATATAAGGAATGGGCATTCAGTCATTCACAGGTTATAAAGTATTTTTTTATTTTGTCAGTAAGTATGTTGGACTACTAATTTATGACGAAGTCCCTCTAAAAAACGTGACAGGAAAAAGGTGCAGTAGAACAAAACCAGAGTGTATACAGAAGTGCTCCCACTTTGTTGTGTCTTAGCCTACGTAATCGTTACTTTCCGTTATTCTGTAACCATGGCAACCCGTTGCTGTGTTGTAGCTGCAGCAGCTCCACACATAACAGACGTGGGGAAAAGATCGCTAATGGTTTAACTTTTCACCGCTTTCCTGCTCAGAGGCAGAACCACGGAGGCCGAGTATCTGAGATAAAAGAGTAAAAGAGTCGTTGGCTCGCTTGGATCGCGGCTGTAAGACGACCAAACATAACCTTCCACAATATCCCACAAACAAACACTCACACAGGCCGGGGTCGGATCATTCACACAGGTTTTATTCCCACTTCTCCAGCTAAACGCAGTTGCTGGCCAGCTCTCTGCGCTGCGATTAACCCCGATCTTCAGATAAAACGATTTTTTTGAGGAAAAAATATTAACTCTATTTGTAGCTGCAGAGGAAAAAAAATATCTCACGAGGAAAACAAAAATATTGCTCTCGCCTCGGAGCCTCTTCAGCATAATATAGCGGTCAAAAAAGAAAAAAGTAAGAGTAATACAAAATATGTAGCCTACTGTATGTTGTACTATTATACAAATTTATTGAAACACATGGCGAGTCAAACATTTACCAAAGCAGCTGCCAAACACTCCTAAACAAGGTAGCCTAAGACGTTGGTTGTGCAGAACTGCGGCAGTAAGTCCCTACTAAAGAGTGGAGCTCCGACGAGGAGCTCCACTCTTTAGTAGGGATTTCATATGGACCCAAACCGTTAATAATCATTATTTTCTCCATATACCGGTCCCTGGCTTCCTTGTTTAAAGGAGCATGAGGCTCCTTTTAAGAAATGAGACTATATAGCGCCACCCTTCGCCACGACGGCCGTTGGGGGTACTGCAGCCAACAGCGAAGCCGGCACGGGAGAACGGGGAGAATGCGCATGCAGCGTCATGTGACGTCACATCCGCAGGACAGCGCGGGAAATTCGGCCCCCGAATTGCAGCACATTTTGCAGCACACAGCCTGTTCAAGGCAACGGAAAGATACACTAGAGGGCTCATTCGTTTTGGTTTGGAACGCTTCATCTGACATTATTACTAGAAAACTTAAAATGTATACGAATTTTTTTCATTAATCCTGCCTCAATCCTGCCTCAAGCTCCTTTAAGGTATCCCGGTAAATTCCAGTTCCTTTCCAGCAGTTTAACACATTTTTTTTGCGTTCCGTCTGTTCACTTGGTGCAACAGAAAAGTAGTTTTGAAAGTCCGTCCCGTCTTCATTTACTATCAAAACAAATGCACACGACGGGGACAGGATGTTTCCGGCAGTACGCGCTGGTGCTCATGGGAAATGTAGTGTTCTTTCTGGTAAAGCACTACCGCTTTTGTCCAAAGGAGCCGCCAAACTCAACAAAAGCTGAAAGTTACATTGTGCTGCTTTAAAATGATCTATTTCCGCTGTTGTTTGTTGATTGACACTCTTTGAGAGCTGCTCACCGCCATCAGGACCCATTATGACATGGGACCACCATTTTTTTAAATGCCGTAATTTTTAGACTTGTCATTGTAGCACCGTTTCTCCATCCTGGTCCTCAGGACCACTACTGCCCTGCATGCTTTAGAATCCTGATCGATATGTGGACCAGTGGAATAAATCCAATATCAGTGATCAGCAGATGGCATCACTACCTGATACAGATATCTAATTAGTCTAATCTCTATTACTGAGGACAAATTGCAGTTAAAAACATATATCGTCCCTTTTCAACTTTAAAAAATATAGGAGGACACGCTTTATATGGCACATAGATATTGATTTTGCTCTGACTGTAAAGTCTGAACAGGTCAGTGTGTATGTTTGACATTGCTGCCTCCGCAAAATGATTCAGGGCCTCAGAAAGCCTTTCAGTGTGTTTTTTCAGTGGATAAGCACCTGAAGTGCCTGTAGCCAAGCAGAACTTTATATTTCTTGATAATTCTTTTGTTTAACAAACTTATTTGCTTTGATTTCAGCCCACCAAATGAATTGTTCAACAGCTCAAAAAAAGAGCAGTCTTAGCACTTTTACGTCCATCTTCTGGGCTCTCAATATGAGGTTTCAAGTATTGACACACCTGCCTAGGCTGCCATGTCCACTGTCCTGGTAACTGTACAGGACGACAGCCAGGTCACCCTGACACTTTCAGAGGCTTCGGATAATCAATGGCCTCACGCAATGACACCAACAGAGGATTACGAGGACTCACTAAGCTGCTGTCAGTGGACACACCGCATTGATTTTATTAGACCTGTTATTAGTGTTTATTTCTGTGTGGTACAGAACTGTGGCAATTCCCTTTCCTTACAAACATTTAGTAAAAGCTGATTAAAAACAAATCAGAATCAAGCTTCAAAATCCAAAGGGATCTGGGAAGCCTTTGAAGAAAAAAAATTAATACCCGAAGTCTGGATGTTTTTATAGACGCAAGAACACATCGAAGCACATCAACTACGTGCAGACATTCAGTCAAGGTCCTCACCCCAACAGTGCAGTTGAACTTCTCATGCAGTAATAAATGAACAGAAAAACCTCAAGCGTAACCCAATGCTTGGTTCACACAGTTCATATCATTCAGCTCAACTAAAAAGAGGGAGAGAAAAAAACACTATAATTGGTACCAATTTGAAGGAAAGAAAATCAACATGCACTAGTCACTTGAATGTGCTCAATAGGATGCAGAGGAGCACTGGTCGACGGGTTCCATCATCAAAGACGGTCACCTCACCGTACCCCTGTTGGATCATAGCAAACCACTTGTACAAATGCAATACATGTTCAAATGTCTTTGTTTGGGAAATTTAAGGGTTGTGTTGGGGAGATGCTGCAGCACACAGTGAAATTATTTGTTAGGAACATCTCCAAATGCAATAGAAAGAAAAGGTCTGCAGGCATCTGGCCAAGCCTTTCCACTGGATGGAAAATACAGCTCGAACTGACAGGTCATTCTGAAAGACTGATCGTGCAGACTATAAATAGTCATCTTACTTTCAAACATGTCTCGGTAGTTTACTGTTAGGTGCAGGGATGTCCTGCATCAAAGAGTTTGAACTCTTTGTATTCCCCCCGCATCATATACCTTTTAATAAGGAACATTATGAATGACACAAAGTGATTTTGCTTGCACCGTGTATGAAAAGTCGGCACGTCAGCGTAAGTGTTCTGAACACTTTTATTGTTTGTCATTAGTTGACAAAGTCAAGCCAAGTTTACATAATATATGGTGTCACATTGAGCTCTTTCCGTCATTGAGAGTAGTTTTCCTGTTTCCTCGCATCAGTTATGATGTTATGAAGCAGCAAATCACTGTCCAAAAAAATCCAAAAGAAGCATGAGCAAAATGACTATTAAAGAAGAAAAAAATATCTATTTTTTTATTATTTTCTGCTGCATATAACATCAGTACATACATTTCTCTCAAGACATTGTTACCAGGAGCAAGGTAAATACTCAAACTACTAAGGGACTGTGTTACTTAGGAAAATGTCCACAAGCAAAGCTGTCTTCATGACATTGCCAAAGAGATTTACAGCACATTTCAGCACATGAAAGGCACCTCATTTTGCATTCAAAGAACCTGTTTCCACCAGTCAGTCTTTGAACTTCCATTAAGCTGTTTATCACCATGCTGTGCAATTCATTTCATTCTCCTAACACAGAGGGCGGACACTTTCTCCCGTTCCCAATTCAGCCCCTGAGTGTTGAGTTCACTGTGTTACGCCAACCTGTATGTCAGAGGTTGTCAAGTCAAACCAGCATCCCAGCTATTCTCCATCTGCATATTTCTGCAACATTATTTTTAACAATATTCTTGTACCAATGATGGAACATGATTTTCTCTTCTATTTTGTGAGGTTTTATCTAAGATTTCTTGAAATCTTTGTTCTCTCCAGTTGCCCCGGCGATCCATGAGATGAAAAGCCACGGCGTCGGTTTGGGACGCACAGCTCTGCTCCGGTGTGAGGCTGCTGCTGTGCCTTCTCCCACATTCGAGTGGTACAAGGGTGAGAAAAGGTGAGCCTCGGTGTTTCTTCCTACTCGCGTTGAAATGGAATTGCATCATTCGCTGTGATGTCCACTTGATGTGGCTGCACAGTAGCACAGCTCCACCGTGGTTTGGTCTCTGCTTTAAACAGGCTGTCATCACCAGACAAAAATAAAAAGAAACATGTCAAATCTTAAGAAATATTTATTTTAAGGATAACTAAGATGAGAAAAGACCTGTGTGAAAGCCTTGATTGTAAAAATATAGTGTTGATTGATTGATTGAAGAATTTATTAGAAGAATTGCATAGGATCAGGTACAGTTTCATGACAGAACAGATTCGCTGATACAAAGTCAACTAAAAGGCATTATTCCAAGAAAGCATTACACTTGTTTACATTGGAGACCTTTTTTTTAACTCATATAACATTGAATGACATACAGGTAAGAAGCAGTGTCACACCAGGTTGAAAGTTATCAGATCATCCTCAGTGGTCATGAATACAGATGTATATTTAATTTAATTGCCCTAAAGTTTAAAGAATCCTTAGATGGATATACTTAATTTGGTGAAGACTAATGTAATGATGTAGTCTCATAATGCAATAAACCTACAAGAACAGGACTTTTTTTAAAGAGACTTATTTAGATTTAGTGTGATTATCAGCAGTGAAGAAGTTCCCACTTTGTGTATGTGGGTTCAGTGTCATGGGACACTGAGACACTTCAAAGAAGCAGAGAAGATTTTTAAGAAAATGATTTCTCCCACTAGAAGAAGTCAGCGTACCTTGTCAGCTGGCGGTATATATAGATTAATGACTGCTATTATGTATGGATGCTGTTTTACTGGGAATCACATGATTTGGATGTGGGTGGTGCAGAACTTTAAAGTGCAGTCTGCGACTCTGACATTTGACAGTGATGACTGAGATATCAGGTAAATATCCTTACCTGATAGAAAAGCACCTTCTGTGCTTGTTTTCCTTTTCCCCAGACAAAACACATTTGTTTTTTTCCCTCATTCTTCCCCCGTCTGTGGACGGCCCACAAAAGTCATCCAGCAAAAGTCATTTGTACCTTGTCCTCACGCTGCATTCTAATAAAATGTTCGCTTGCAACTAACTTAAATCATTTCTGACAGATACATCAATCAGTCTAGATTCAAGTGTCAGCTCTTGAATGTAAAAACCAAATTACCCCTACTACCTATCATTTACCCTCTCTTGGTGAGCACAGTTGCCGTCATCAGCTCACACTGTGCTAATTGTAATTATGGGGTGATTCCATTCAGTTTATTCAAATTGCTAAGGAGGCGAGTTGGCATGATTCTGGTCCTTACTTAATTCAAGGACAGGATCTATACTTGACATCTTATGCTTTTCACCACGAATGGAACATTATTGTAAGGAATTACACACAGAACCATGTTCAGCGTTTGTACAGCACTAACGTTGACTTCTTCCCATGATGGAGGATATGAAAGCTGCTTTTGGCTCCGTGTTGATGCAGCACAGCTCCTTTTCTACTCCGTCTCAATCAGATGCAGTTTGACAGTTTTGACAAATAAATCTTTATTTGATGTGTCACCGATGTCATTCATGAATGGAAGTGGGCGAGTGTTTTTGTCTGTGCGTGTGGGGGGTTAGGAGGTTTCCATCTCGGTGACAGAAGGAGCACCGACTACTCTGAGGTGGAACTAGTGATAGGCGAAACACACACGGAGATTATCAGGCAACACTGAAAGAAGCTGCAGCGGGAGAGGGAGCAAAACATTTACGGGTTATTTTTTTAGACCTAACACAGATAGTGTTTCAGCTCAGAGCAGAGCAGAGCTGCCTCTCACGGCAGCTTGAGCCAAGTTAGAGATCATGGGGGAGCCACAGAAATGCCAAGATAGAGAAACACTTCTTTTATGGAGGATTTTGTAGTTCATAACAGCAAACATGGCATTAAAATAGCATTCATGAAAACATACTGAATTGTATTCTGTATGTGCATCAATCATATGTAGCATGTGGTTTCACAAAGTGAGAGTTAATCTGTTCAGGTCTTTAAATATCATCATCACCACGACCACACTAAAAAGTTCAGTATGTTAATTTTTCTGCATAGATGCCAGCGCCGACTGGAATAGAATTCATTTCAAACTCCATATCTTCAACAAAAGGGTGAACATGTCAAGTGGTACCTAGCTGCTTCACCTCTGGGTCGTTTCTCTCTCATCTCAGTCCTTCAAAGCATCTCTCTAAACCAGACGTGACAGACCAAGGGATAAACAGATCTGCTGAAGAGGGCGATGAAGTACTGTACCGATGCAAATCCTCTTAGAGTGACATTTGCACCATCCTTGACTTGTTCCACTTTTCTTCCAACACTTTGTGAGTAAGTGAGAAATCAAAGCCTCATTCGTTGTGATTTTTGTTGTTTTTATCAGGATAATGAATGGCCAAGGTATCGACATCAAGAGCCTCAGCTCCAGATCAGTCCTCACTGTGACCAACATGACAGAAGATCGTTACGGGAACTACACATGCGTCGCCACCAACAAGCTAGGGACGGCTAATGCCAGTGTGCCTCTTATTCGTAAGTTGTCACTCTATTTGCTTGTGGCTAAGTGGAGTGGTGAAGCATCATAGGGCTGAGAGAGTGTTGTGGATGTCAATCAGAGGTTTGTGCTTGTATTGGTATGTTCATTTATGCTACTGCATTCTTGTTTTAGGATGAAAGGAAAGATTTAGCTGAACCCAGTGCAACAGTTTCTTATCTCCTCCTCAACACTTGGGTGAATCTGTTGTCTGCTGTGGTTGCAAAGTCTCTGTGGGTGTTTACATCTGCATGTATACTGGATGGAAACTACCAGAAAAAGTGTTTTAGCTCTGAGTTAATACCATCATCATTGCAAAGGCAGCTATGCAGTTCTGTTTGTCTTCTGCATATTTTCCAAGCTTTGTGCCAAACTTTACGTGTATCAGTGATACACA
Organism: Cololabis saira; assembly: GCF_033807715.1. Lineage (NCBI taxonomy): Eukaryota > Metazoa > Chordata > Actinopteri > Beloniformes > Belonidae > Cololabis > Cololabis saira. The sequence continues at coordinate 24,674,312 of NC_084599.1, forward strand.
GTGCAGTTATTTTGGATAGAGAAGCATCATTACATGAAGTTAAAAAGTTATTAAACATGAAAAACAACACTGTATTTAATCATAAAGCCTGAAATGGCAAAAATGGCTTAAAAGTTGTCTATATCAAAAGATATAAACGGCAGCTGTTATGGATTCAACATAACTCAAGTTATGTTGAGGATTATTTTTTTTTTATCTCTTGAGAAATTTAAATGAATCTTAAAGAGCTAAACATTTAGGTGGAATCTACATTGATGACATTTTTTGTCTGTTCAGCTTTTTAACTTCAACAACCTTGATTTTTTTTTTTGGATACTTCTCTTTAAGGCATCTTTATTGCATCATCACAGACAAATAAAGGACAGGATTTTGTTTTAGTACAGGATGATGTCTAGGTTTTTGAAGAGGCATGTAGAGGACTGTATAGTCTCTCATTGAACAGGAGCTCAAGATGATCAGAAAAGACCTTGAGCAATTTTTAGCTAAAAGGGTACCTGCTTGTGTATGGAGGTTAAGTTGCTTTTCTTTTAGCCTCTTGCTTGGTCTCTGTTGTTTTGTCTTCTGTCATTACTTTCTGCAATCACCTACGCTATGATGTCCACTCGCTCTGTGATCTGTTTCCATTGTTGTCAATGTGTGACATCGTCCCACAGAGCTATACACAGCTGTCGCTACAGGACTGTGACAAGAGTTCAGAATACTTTGACCATTTCTACTAATTCTGATTATTTACACAATAGTTCCACTTTCTTTCTGCTGCAGCACAGTAGTTTAGTGGCCATCAATGTTGTCTCACAGCAGGACATTTTCTAGGTCATTTTCCGGAGTTTGCATGTTCTCCCTGTGCTTGTGTAAGTTTATTTGGGTACTCCGGCTTCCTCCCAGAAACATGTATCCATCAATCTTATTCTGCTTATCCGAGGTTTGAGTGCCGAGGTAGGAGCCTTAGAAAAGAAGCCAAGACTTCTCTTCTCCCAGTCACTTCGTCCAACTCATCTGGGGGTATCCCAAGGCGTTCCCAGGACAGCCGAGAGACGGTAGCCCCTTTCGCACTGGCAGTGTTGAACACCCAAATCTAGCATGTGGCCTTTACAGTAACACCACAGGGTGGTCCGTCAAGCTGGCCCTGCCAGCCTGGATACGCCACCCGCTCCAGCTATTCTAATGTTGGTGGAACCAAACAGACAGTGCCCGTCATGTTACGTAGTACCACACAATAACGCCCCACCGAGTCGTCTTCCCCAGGGTCCCCTCCCAGTGAGACAAGCTCGGAAGACATCTCGTCCAGGAGGCATCCCACCAGATCCCCGAAAGATGTATGTTACATACAGAACATGTATGTTACATAAAGAAACATGTATGTTACATACAGAAACATGTATTTTAGATACAGAAACATGTATGTTACATACAGAACATGTATGTTACATACAGAAACATGTATTTTAGATACAGAAACATGTATGTTACATACAGAACATGTATGTTACATACAGAAACATGTATTTTAGATACAGAAACATGTATGTTACATACAGAACATGTATGTTACATACAGAAACATGTATTGTACATACAGAAACATGTATGTTACATACAGAAACATGTACTTTAGATACAGAAACATGTATTTTAGATACAGAAACATGTATTGTACATACAGAAACATGTATTTTAGATACAGAAACATGTATGTTACATACAGAAACATGTATGTTACATACAGAAACATGTATGTTACATACAGAAACATGTATGTTACATACAGAAACATGTATGTTACATACAGAAACATGTATTTTAGATACAGAAACATGTATTGTACATACAGAAACATGTATTTTAGATACAGAAACATGTATTGTACATACAGAAACATGTATTTTAGATACAGAAACATGTATTGTACGTACAGAAACATGTATTGTACATACAGAAACATGTATTGTACATGTACAATACATGTTTCTGTATGTACAATACATGTTTCTGTATGTATACAGAAACATGTATGTTACATACAGAAACATATATTTTAGATACAGAAACATGTATTGCACATACAGAAACATGTATGTTACATACAGAAACATGTATTTTAGATACAGAAACATGTATTGTACATACAGAAACATGTATTGCACATACAGAAACATGTATGTTACATACAGAAACATGTACAGTATTTTAGATACAGAAACATGTATTTTACATACAGAAACATGTATTTTAGATACAGAAACATGTATTTTACATACAGAAACATGTATGTTACATGCAGAAACATGTATGTTGGAATGTGGTTGTTCATTTCTATGTCGCTCAAAGAGAGCTGTGACAGTAACCCTGAATTGGAATAAGCAAATATGATAATAGATGGATGGTCTTTATGCTTACTCCTAACTTCTACTTAACATTCACTGACTTTAGCTTGAAAAAAGCAGAAAGTATGGTATACCTTCTGCTGCGGTGAGTCATCTATCACAGGGATATCTGGTGAATCAAGCAGCGGATTGAAGTCATTTATCGACAACATCAAAGGGAGTCGCCAGTCTTGCAGCATGGTGCACAGAGAACAATTTGCCACTCAACACTACCGCTGTCTGTACAAACGGAGCTGAGGTTGAGCAGGCTGTGATGCACTCGCGACTTGTCCACGGTGTATGCCACCTCTTGCCCAATGACAGCTGGGATATACTCCAGCCCTGACAACCCCCTGAAGCCTGCTCAAGATAAAAAGGAGCACAAAATTGAATAAATGTGTGGAGCAGGTGAACAACTTGTATAGCATATGTTATGTAGGTACAGTATTGGGCTTTTATTAACCAAACAACTCCTTTTCTATAATTACCATTTTTTCTGATTGTTAGAACAGCATTGTAGTGTAAGGTCTTGAATTTGTCAAAATGCCAAGAAATACATTCAATCCTGGGCTAAAATCACATCAGTGGTCTAATTCACTCCCTGCGAATGGATGTCAGTTATTTTCCACAGATTTTCAGACAGTATTTTTCCAACAAATAAAATGTGCTGGAAATGTAGCAAATCACTAGCTTTTAACTTAAAAAGAGTCAACTTAGAGACTAAATCCCTGTGTCAAATACCAGTAAACCTCTGTAGAAGAGTGACAGACGGCGTCTAATGCTGCTTTCCCTTCTCTCTCCGTGTTTGACTGCTATTTTAGAAGATGACGCTGTCGTACTTTCCAAAGTGTTTCAGGAGAGGTTGGAGCTCTTGGCTTTTCCTCACAGCTTCGTTTCTGAATGGTATCTTTTCTCTAGAGATGAGAGTTATATGCACTTTTTCAAACGTAATCCATCAAGAACATTTGCAAAAAAGAACAGAAATGTACAAGAAGCCGTAAGCTTCTTTATATTTGCCTTGATATTTGCCTATCAAGTAGATTATCATACCATGTCCAAAAAAAAAGTTCATCCCTTCAGTGTAAAAGATTCCTCGATAACAGTTTCAGACGAAATGTAATAAAATGTCTTCACTGCTTTTACAAAATATAAAACTAGGATCCAAATTCATTCATACTTCTTGATTATAAATGTTTTTACTGGATATTAAATATAAGCGATTTTGAATCAGATCTTTCTCACCTTATTGACCAGGAGATATTTTCTTGGCAGCAATAAGGTCCATCTACAGTTAATATTGTGAAAGCTGCTTCACCAAAATGAAATGCAAGAAGATGCAGTTTCTGTAAGCACAATGTTTCTGATATTCTTGTTGGATAGTCTTGTTGCAGCTGAACACAGTCATAGTCTATACAGATTTGTACCAATCCATAAAACAAACCATGTATGTTTGAACCAAAATTAGATTTGATGTATGAAAAGTGATCAAACGGAAGAACACAACAACGCTATGGAGACATTTCATGTCTCTGCTTGGGATGACTGTAAAGCCAAAGAAATCTGGTGAAAACTCAAAAAAAGGGAAGTTGAGTCCTAACAACAAAGCACGAAGTTCTTACAGTGGGAACTATAACAAATGAGTCTGCATGAAACGGAAGCTCGCCAGCCCTACCTTGGTGCACCGTAGAAAAACTTGAAGGTTGCTTGTACTGTGGATCTTAACAATAGGCCAGTTAAGTTGCTATTTCCTGTTGGCTGAGCCAGTGACATCATGACGTATGGCTAGAAGCTTCCTTCACCTTTAATCTATGGTCGAATCGATCTTATCAAGGCCATCACCGTATAGTGCAGTTAGTTGAAGTCTCCAAAAAAAGTCTCACACCACAGAGTTTGCAAGGCTCGGATACACCATGTTTGATTTACCCAGAAGCACCGCAACACCTCAGATTTCTCTCTTTCTGAGCTTATAATGATTTATAAAGGTAGAAATGAATCCTCAAAACACTTTGACTTTGACGTTATTGACGTGTGTCACTAACGTTACAGTTTAATATGTACTGTACAGGTACATGTACGTAAAACAGCTTGCCAAATTTAAGTTTGCACATTTTTTCAAAAACCTATAATGTCGACAAAACGTTCTGCACCGATTCTCCCGTTCAAATACAATTACTCAGGTCGCAGTGGGGTGGTGCTGATCTGCACAATTTGAAGCCTTGTATAATAATTGTGAAGAAAAAAAAATCGTTACTACTGCATGAATTTCACCTATCACGGGTTCTTCTTGGAACGTAACCCCCGCGAAAAACGAGGGATTACTGTATATAAAATCAATTTAATATCTTCTTTTTAACATAATTAATTAAAAACAACTCAAAGTGCAAATTGAAAAGATAAGTCGTCTTCCTCGAAACATGGATAGTGAAATAAAGCCAATGTCAACATCATCAAAGAAGAACCTGAGTTTATCATTTCAAATTATTACTACTACTACTTACTACTACTACTACTACTGTCATTTAGCAGAGGCTTATAATCCAAAGCGATTTACATCTGAGAGAACAAACACACCATTTCTCCCGGGGAGCAATTAGGGTTTAGGGCCTTGCTCAAGGGCCCAAGGTGGTTCATCTTGGTTGCCATTCTGGGACCACCAGATAAGTCGTCTTCCTCGAAACATGGATAGTGAAATAAAGCCAATGTCGACATCATCAAAGAAGAATAAGAGAAAGAAAGCATACCTGAGTTTATAATTTCAAATTATTACAGGACGTCTACATTGTCTGGGGAGAGTGTGGACCTCTTTGCTACTACTACTACTACTCCTGTCATTTAGCAGAGGCTTATAATCCAAAGCGACTTACATCTGAGAGAACAAACACACCATTTCACCTGGGGAGCAATTAGGGTTTAGGGCCTAAGGTGGTTCGCAAGGTGGTTCATCTTGGTTGCCATTCTGGGACCACCAGGTTGCAGTAATGCTATTTTTGCATTGCGCAATCGTCCAGCAGAAGAATGAAAAGAAGAAGAAAACTTGTAAAGAATGGACGCTAGTTGCTTTTTTTTTTTAACATATAGCCTATTGCTGTTGTAGCGATACCATTGTAGTGTAACACAGGGCTGCATAAATGCTGCGGTGATATGCAGTTGTTGAGCAGTTTGTTTTTTTTTTTTCTTGTCTGTATATATATTAATGGTTAATACCAAGTTTGGTAAAATATATATGCTACTGTATATATAGCATTTTAATCTTTTTTGTTTTTTTATTGGTTTTCCTGTCAGTGAAACACCGGGGTGATGTCTCGTCAAATGCGTGGCCATGCTTGATGTATTTCCACTGTCATATGCCTTTCTTGTGCTACGGTGCCTACACACCGTCACGGTTTTATCCACTAACCTCTTTCCTGCATCATTATATTTGACAGAGAAGCCAAATGCTCCCATACAGGGGATTTAAATGACGCGGGGTGTTCAAGTTCAGATGTTCCTCCGCTCGCCATGACCACGCTGTGTGTGGACTTAATAATCTTTTAATAAATCCATCCGTGGATCACGTGTGTTCCAAACCGAACGGATCACGGATCAATGATGATCCGTTGCACCACTAGTATCCAGCGCCATACCACTCAATTCATTAGTTGTTAACGTAATCCCTGACTTTGTATTTAAAAGCACTCAAAACCAACGTATTCAAACACGATAGAAATGTTGTATCGCTTCATCGCCAAGAACTATCAACTTGTCCGTTAACAAGGAGAAAAGTGGCTTTCAATCAGTTTCCGTCCTGAAAGAACAAGATACTTCCTTCGAGAAGTATCTGTGCACGCATTCATGAACTACTTGGCAAGCACTTGTTTGATGCTCAGTGCCACATCTTTGGATGGTTGTTTTATACTCCTACACTGTTAGTCTATTTCATACACCTGCTATGTATGACAGAAAAAGGGAGGGGAAAGAACAGTGATGACGGAAAACGACTGTGGAACATGGTTCTCTCAGTGTTTTAGAGTTGAGGACGTCTGAAAAAATTTCATTTTGATGTATTCGGTGATGAAATATAAACAGGTGAATTAAATTATTTACTAGTTTGTGGTGCACTCTGATGATAACATTGTCCCTAGCAGGCCAGAGACAGAATATAAAAAGATATTTCTGTATAGCTGGCAATTGTCAAAGGAGCACTCCGTTCTCCTGTTTGTGTATGCACAAAGAACATCAAAGGCTTGTCTCAGATTCTCAAATGGATGATCTTAATGTGACACTAGCGAAGCCTCAAAGGCAAAACAGCAAAGAAATCCTCAGAATAGACAAAGGAAGCAGCATCCTGAGCTGCCACCCCCAACTTCTCTCCTTTTTGCATTCCTTCTTTATCTCTTTGTCTCTCTATCACAGCTTTATGTTTCCGATTGTTTTATCTCATTGTTTTCGCTCATTTCCCCCCTTTTTTTCTCTTTTGCTTCTTAGCCTCAACAGTTCAGTTTTTTTCTTAAACACAAAAAGAAACCTGACTTATCCTTCCCCTTTTCTCTCATGGCTTCCACTAATGAAAGAGAGGTCAGTTCTGCTCTTGATCTTGACAAAAACCATGAGTGGTCACCACAGCTCACATCGCACTTAGGTCAGATTTCACCATGGGTGACTTTAAACTGCTGTTTTAGAAGTTGTCTGCAACTATTCATGAAGAAGATGTAACGGAGGAAAAAGTCCTACATGAAAGGACCTGAAATATTGAGGTGAATTTGAAGTATCACCTGGATGTAAGTGGGTTTTGATTAAAAACAGCTGATATTATTCCATTATTCTAAGAGGTTTTGGTAGTAAAGTATATATTCTGATAAAATATTTGTGGAAATCGGGCAGGTAGCTACAATACAAAGTGTTACAGGGCTATTTTTCAATGCTCTCTAGTCCAGATTGTGAAGTTGAATGCTCCCTATCCTTTAACTAAATCCTCTTTTTCTTTTTTTACCTACACCTTACCGAATCACTTTAAATCAGTCCATGAAAAGGCTGTCTATTATTGTTGATGAGGTGAACTGTGATGCTGAAAAGCCTGCACTCAGGGAAGGCACATACATTTGCTTTCAATTCACAGCAGCCTGTGGAAGACAACAAGTGTGGCTTCCCTTTCAGATCAAATGGAGATGAAAAGCAGAATTTACATGTTGGGAGTGCGCAAGAGTTGTTCACAGGATAAGGTGCTTACTAATGTCTGTCTTTTGGAAATGTTGGATGCCATTGTCCTCGCCGGCTGCTGAATTCTGCCAGTTGTGACAGAACATTTTGGTTTTTGTGGTGTTAAACTATCAGTCAGGCTTTGTGAGCCAGTTCAGTTAAGTAGCTCTTCAAGCTATGTGTTAGAAGAAATGGGGGAAAAAAAACAACCTAGGTTCTTCCGACCAAAGAGAGAAAGAGCCTCTGTCACCACTTTGTTGGAGGAGTGTGTGCATCTGTGACTGCGAGTGCACAGATCTTTTCATATAGTTGAAATAACACATTATTCAGTGTCATCAATGAATGAGTAAACAGTAAAGTGGAGAGGCACTTGCTGAAATTGTATGTCCTTCTAAACAAGTATTAAGTGAGAAAGGTCTGATGAGCTACGCTGGATAATAGCTGTGAATGAAGCATCAGGAGTTGCTCAGCAATAATATCATCCATGTGTTTTTTTTCAGATGGATATGTGTATGACATTCAGTACAACTGAACCAGATCTTGCACATGTGTTGTTTGTGTTGTGGCTGTCAGTCAAATTTTCTGTAAGTAGCTTATCTGTATTTAACTTAGGGTCATTCTGACACTCCAAATCCATGCAAAATAAACTTAAAAGGAAGAGGATTTTATTCAAGACCTACTTTTTACTTCTTTTTTTTCAAAGTTGTTCCATCAGTCAAACTGTGTGACATACCACAATGTTTGGATCAGTGTACCAAGATTCTTATTTCACCACTGAAATCATTTCAAAGTAAGCACCCATCAACTTCCTGTTATGACCAAAAACGTCGAGAAAAGATGATCATTTATCTGAATCTGAATGTGCATAAATAAAATATTGCTGTTTAACTTTTAAAGGGCTAATTGACCTGGGGAATTCATATATCGTTTGTTCTTTTGAGTTTTCTGTTTCAGAACTGAATTAAAAAATCTGCATTGTTTTCTTTCATTTTCCCACTCTAAAACCAAAACAGAACATTGTGCATAAAACGCTGTGCTTTTCTGTTTTGGACAGTTTGATCAAGATAATCAGCTTGTCAATCATTTATAAATGTATATTCTAAGTTAAATGTTGAGTTGCATGTATGCGGTGATGTTATTGTATCCCTGTTATTCATGCCGTCATCAGTAGGGCGAGTGTCTTTGCTATGGCTGCCTGCGGTGGCTGTGTCCTGGTTTACTTTCCTTACGGTGATGCTGCTGTTACATTTGTGATGAGCGTGATTTCCTGGTGTTTGTCGTTGATGTTGTGCTGCTTGCTGCTCAGTGTGCTGTCATGCCACATAAATGATTATTTATTTGCAACCTGTGTACTCATTTGAATTGTTATTATTCAAGACAAATGATTCATGTAGCAGTTGAGCTAGTTGTGCTGATAATTAGCAAATGTTTGTTACTGACTCTTCGTTTTCTAGACTAGAGTTTACATTACCTATCTGTGGTCATTTCAAGTCATTTGGCCTCATTCTGCCATGTTGCGTGTTGTCCTTCCTGTTGGGTTATTCTTATTGACAAGGTTTTTGTACATTTCTTTGGTAAAGTCTTTGGATGAGGTTTAATTTTCTCTGGACCAGGCTGGATATTTTCGGCCTTTTGAGAGTTGTTTGACCACTCAGAGCAACAATATGACATCTGACAGACCAATTCACTTCATTTCCAAGCACCTCATGACAAACAACAATAAGCAATAAAAAGAAAAGAATATAGTTGAGTCAGGTAGCTCATGAAAATTGGCATTATTCTTTTAATGTTTGTTCCCAATATTGCCTGCAGGATATTAAACTGTGTCTGTGACATCCTGAAATCTGCCTCAGACAATGGAAATGTCTCCACTTCTCTTTTATCAGCTGGCAAAAAATGCAGACTTGGTTCTTCCAAGGCCTTGATGGTTAACAAATATTATATCCTTATATGAATGTTATTGTGACAAGCACACTCACTTCAATGCCTTCCTTTGTGTAGATGAGCTCATGTTTCAGAATTGTCATCGAAATTATGACTCAGTCCCTCGGACGAAGCAAATACCAAGTTAGCAGCAAGGCTGCATGCCAGGCTTCAGTAAGGACACATACTAGTAGCTGTGACAGGGCCAAAACCTGGATATCTGGAACAACGCTGTGATCTGCCTGATAAATATTGTTTTTCTACCAGTCGGAGTTGACATTAAACTCCCTCATACTGCCAGCCTGGTGTTCGGTTGAAACTCAGCTCGCTGATTCAAAGAGTCAAAAGTTCTCCTCTCTGAATGGTTGGTGGCTGGCAAACAATGCTGAGGTGACGCTTCCACCATCAGCACGCGTCGGCCCCTGGGTCCTGTGATTGGCATTTTTATTCTGGTCATTAATTTAACAGTGTTTTGTCTAGTAATACAGGTGTTTTATATTAAGCATGTGTTGTGATGTTTTCACTGTCAGTACAGGCAAGGGCAGTGTTTTAATTGGGCCAATGATGTGATACCCTGACTGAGGTTCTCGTTGCAATTAGTGACCCTTGCCAGTGTTCATCCGAAAGTCAGTACATGGGAATGTTAATTGGTTTTCTAAGGTTTGGATCACAGTGGTGTGTTGAATGTGTGGTGAATGTGGAAAAAAAAACTATAAAAGATACATTTAAAAAAAAAGCTTCTGGTTCTTGCACAACCTTTTGTAATCATGGATGTAATCTCCTATTTAATCACATTATATATATGATTAGTTTATTACATTTTAGGGGTGATTCATCTAACAATCTGAATGATAGTTTTTTCTAAAATTCAGAACTGACTCAGATCAGACAAACCTACAAAGTTGATGTGCTCAGCATCTGTTCAGGTTTCCATGCTAATTATGTTTCCATGTTGTCAAGGAAGCACCTAGATGCAGGTTGGTTACGAAGGTTAACCAGATACTTCTGAAACTATTTTTGAGTCTCTTGATGTATAGTGGATCTATCAGAGCCCGTAATGAATATGGAATGGCAAGGAACTCGGTCCCATTACCAGTGAAGGTTAGCATCTGGACGCACTTTGAATTCTACAGCGCTCTGGGGAACAAGGAGCTAGAGAAGACTCATTTACTATGCAAAGTTTGCAAAAAGTCAAGTACATTGGGAACATCACAAATGTGTTTACTCACATCATCTGACATTACCTAGAGTTGAAATAAACTATGATAAATATCCAGCTGTTGACAAAAGCAAATTACATCTCTGGCAAGCAAGGCCTAGAGTTCACGGTATTTAATTTTCCTGCTTGCATTTGAGAAATGTATCCAAAAAAAAAAGATAACATTTATATGAATGATTACAAGTACTTTTTTATGCAGAAAGAGACTTTTGGTAGCATTCTTTTATATTTATGCTAAGCACTGGCTTTCTTATTTGACTTCACTAAGGATTTTACATATTTTCAGTTGCAAAGAAAAACAACAACCAAAAACCTAAAAACTATTTCTACAGGCAAACTAAGTATAAATTCAGATCCCCAAAAGACAAGATCAAAGCTCTGGACAGCCCAGACTAACCTGGCCAGCCATCCTAATTCTTCTTTCCCTGTGATACAACAAATTAGTCGAGTTCCTTTGGTGGTTTTGAATCGTGGCTCTTTGACTAGTGCCTCCTGCGTGAGTCATTGCCTAACACCTTCCCGTTGTGATTGGCTGTGATAGCCTATAATGGAGGGCGACCAGACATATTTCACACAGAGTTACTTTCATGAAGAGAATAGGTACAGCCAGCCAGGTTGATGCCAGTTAACATACTCAACTTAACAAAACATATACTCATTCATATTTGAAAACATTGCAATTAGGGCTGGGCGATATATCGAGGATAGCCGATGTATCTCGGCTTCTACTCTGTGCGATGTACAAAATGACTCTATCGTGAATATTCGAATATACATTTGCTTTTAGCCGCGGGCGTTAAATTACAGGCTTTTCTCACTCTCTCGTCTCGTCTCTCCTTCTCTGAGACGTAAAACAAGCGCACCCAGTTACACATGTCAGTCACGTGGTGTCGTGTGTGCATTATCATTGGCCCCCGACCAGCTGCTGGTGTCAGCGCTGCTGACGGGACCGCCGCTCACTTGCAGTCCGCTTTAACTTTCCCCAAACTTGCCTGTTTGCCCCGTGAGTTCATCTGCGCAGTTGCTACGCGCGACGGACTATTTTCAAAGCTAACTGGTTCAGTAAAGACGGGAGGGGATGTTTTCTCCTCGCACGACGCGAACGGCTCTGTGGAGAGCCGAGCAGCCGCTTAGCGCGACACGCGCATCCGAGCCTTTAGGCTGATTTATGGTCCCGCGTTACACCAACGCAGAGCCTACGGCGTAGTTGCGCGTCGCAGCGTACCCTACGCCGTAGGTTCTGCGTCGTTTTAACGCGGAACCATAATTCAGGCCTTTCTCTTCCAGACCTGAGAAACATCACCTAGTGTTGCTTAAATGTGGCCACAATAACTCATTCACTATTATCGAAACAAAGTCAAAAAAGACTATATGACATCATATTTTTAAAAGTAAGTGAAAGTGATGCAAATTAAAGGAGGAGAGGATGAAACATTGCAGTCCCTACACCTACATTAGTCTGAATATAAAGGTGCTGTAAAGGCCCCTCCTGCTCAGAGCAGCTCATCCTGGTTAAAACCTGGTAAAACCACGTCATCCTGGTAAAACCAGGACCAGAACATTACTTAGCAGATGTTCTTCAGATGGGGAGTCAGAGATGCAACATGCACTTTCTGTTTTGAAATGACACTTTTTATGTTTATGCCACTCACTGCTTAGTAACTGTTTAATAAATACAGTTTTGGTAAATTTGACTTATTTGAAAGTTTAAAATGAGCATATATTAATGCAGTATGAACAAGAATGTTTTAATTTAGACATATAGAATCATCATACTGGTGTGATTGTATGCATCAAAGTGTTAATTCAAGGCTAAGGCAAAATATCGAGATATATATCGTGTATCGTGAAATGGCCTAAAAATATCGAGATATTAATAAAAGGCCATATCGCCCAGCCCTAATTGCAATTAAGGCTTTTTAGTGAGCTGATGGCAGTGTTTGCAATCGTGAAGTGTTAGGGTACGGCTGGACAGGCTAAGCCCAGCCAAAGTTTCTAATCCATTATGAACACTGTGGGCTAATCTGCTCAATGTTGTGCAAAGAAAGGCTCTTGTGAGTGATGTAGACCATGTTTGCAAGAAGGGATTTGAAAATTACTCAAGATGTACCAAGCTGACTGACTGTCTCCCAAAATTACTGAGAGCTCTGATTTAATCAAAAAATGCTTCTGCGAAGGGTTAGTTTGTGGTGGTGCACATTTATGCGATCTGACGTTTGCAAGATATTTACTTTTATTCTGTCTTGTTGCAATATTGGTGCAATATTCCCAGTTAATGTGACTACATTATATTCACACACAATGTTTACGATCTTAACTGAGGTATAACGATCCCTAAATTGGCTATCATGGTTTCGGTTTCCTATTTTATGAGCGAGATGGAGGTGAACTTCGATGAAAACACTGAAGCTGTTCACTCCAATTTTCTGAGTACTCCTCCAGCTTAATTGGTCAAGCTCTTATCCCCCAGCCCACCTCAGCTTAGCCCTGGAGATTTTTTTTCCACCTTTTTCTCTGTCTTCATTTCCTCCTCTACTCTCTCCTCTCCTTCCCCCAAGCAGTAATCGGAAGAGACTGATAGAGAAGAAAAAAAGTTGCCCTCGCTCTGGCTGTCACCGTTCATCCTCCCTCAGGCGGGAGAGACACTGTTGGCTAGTGGGTTAATGAACATTTTGTTCATTTGTCACGCTTATCAATCACTGCATGTGTAGGTGTCATTTTGACACGTCTTCTCATCTGCCTCTGTTGTTGATTATGTTGTTTATTCCCACACCGTGTGATTGTACCTGAGTCATAGAGCAGAGATGCAGGAAAATGGAAGCCAAAGGTGAAATCTGCAATGTTGCTCTGTGATAACAGCCCAAAATGGATCATCCTGAAGTCACATGGACATTGGATGACTGTGTCATGTTCTAGCAATTTTTATCCATCCCTGCTTCCTGAAACAGAATTGTGGTCGCGTAATTTCCACCCGCTGGAAGGTTTTTCAGTGTTGAAACAAGAAGGATGAGAAAAAGGTATTTTGACATCTTTTCAATTATTTTCAAATACTCACATTAAAAAGATGAACTGAATATATTTAGCATTTGGAGGTAGAGTTTCCATTATTTTCTCCAAAAGCATAATTACAGTATTCCACCAGTTACCTTTTATTCGAATGCCTCAATTTCCATATTTAAGCAATCAGCAAAACCATTAACATTTTCCACTTTGAGAGCAAGGAGGAAATGTTTGGTGCTGAAACGGAGTGTTCTCACAGAAGCTCAGCAGGCACCGGACTTTTATACGCACCCACACCACACCCACCCGCTCCAAGTCCTAAAGGAGGCAAGATGTACCCACAGGATGATACATGCGCTGGCCTGCGATCAAAATTGCATAGGACGAATAACTAATTAGCTGGCTTGCATATAAACACAGCCTTCAACGCCAACTGTTCCACCAGCGTAGAGGCAGAACTGAGGGGATATGTTTAATCTGGACTGCTCATAAAAGGAAAGGGTTTCTCCATGACCAGTAAGTTGCAAATGCACTCAAACTGTGTAGTTAAGATGAATTTGATACCTACAGTGACTTGAGACATTATCCCAACATTCTTTTTAATATTATTTTCCTGTATTTTATTGTGAAGGCACTTGCACAAAAATATAAGAGTATTAATGAGCATTTATATTGAATCACCAAGTAAGTTTGTAGTTCATGTATTTTATCAAAACTTCAAGTAACTCTAACACCAGATATAATGTGATTGGCTCAGTTTTATTAAAAGAAACACATCATTATAATACCTATATTTTGAGCAGGGGCCCTTAGGAGCATTGGTTTCTAAAAATGATTTGAGATAAATGTCTTGCATTGTTCCATCCATAAGGAACAAAGAGAAAAGCAAACCATTAAACGAAATGAAATAGCTGTGAAAGCTAATGTGTTTTATCTTCCAAAAGAGAAGCTGTGTGAGAGTCTGGATGGCATATGGAGTATGAGAAATGATGTGCAGCTCTGTCGAAAGAAAAGAGTCCAAGTCAGCGTGGAGCTGCGAGGCAGAAATTGCATGTCAAAAGATATGTTCCACAGTAATGGAGGAGTGAAGGAGAGCTCATGAAATGATTCACTGGCGAATTCATGCTCAAGTATTAATCAGATATCACCCGCCTGGCCTTTTTTTTTTTTTTTTTTTTTTTAAATGAATGAAAATGAAAAGATGTTCTTTTAACATATCAACGTTCTCCTGTAGTGGTTAAAGCACTTAGATCTGGAGAAGAGAAGATGCATTTGACCATTTTCTCACCAGTACATACTTTCACGTAAGAACACTGATCCCCGCACAATTTCAAATTCAGACAGAATGATGCAAGCAAATGTTTTATTGTTGTTGCTATAATAGCCGCCTGTTAAACACCATCACAGTCATTACACAGTTGTTAGAGCACTTCAGAAAAGCGACGGGCTGAATGAGAGCACTATGTGGACCACGATGTGCCTCTTTATGCCCTGCAGTTGGAAGTGGCCATGTTGAGTTCCCATGTAAATGGATTAAAATGGAAAGTCAAAGTATGTCATTTCACTATTGCTTGGCCTAGATACAGCAGCTCACTGCTCCAACATGAAGTAATATTCTTTTAGGAGTGAACATGTGTGAAGGGTAATCAGGGCTGCCTCGGTTCCTCCTTGTAACCGATAAGCTCCCCCAAATAAGCGACGACGTCTTTTGGAAGAACGTGAAGTATATGTTACCTGTGTGAGGAGTGTTAAAAGCTGTTTAAATAATGTAGCTACAAGTAAAAGTCACAAACCTGAAGACGCTGTAAGCCTGTCAGCTGCATTACGTTGAGATGTTATTGAGGAGCAGCTTTGCTTTGCCAAACACCTCAGACTCAAATGAGCCACTGCACAAAGCTGGTCCCAGCTTATCTTAAATGGAGTACTTGTTTACTGAACAGAAAGCTATTTTATTGGAATATTTGTTACCCCACTTAGATTCAATGGGAAGTAGTGTCTGCATTAGAGTCGACTGCTGAGTCTCTGTGGGAGTATCTTAACTCCGGCGGATAGAAGAAGCTTACACGCCCTTATGAAACTGCAGGTTTTTAAATCATAAAGACACACATAACAACAGCATAAATGTCAGACATCTTTGATGCATTATTCCAACAAACCAAAGCATATTTATTTATTGAGAGTAGTTTAAATAAAAGACAACCCACCACAGCTTGATTGCATAAATGAGCACCCCCTCCCTACTATCCACGCCTCCAAGGCTTATTAACCTCACACGACTAGATGATGAAACTTAATCCCACTTTTATTTGTAAAAAAAATGAAAGCTCCGTGTGACATCATCTCCTGCATGCAGCTCTTTTTAGGTCATTCCAGAGGTTTTTCGATGAGATTGAAGTGTGGGCTCTGACTGGTTCAGGATTTTGATCTTTCTTTCCTGAAGCCTTGGCTTTTTGCTGATTTTAGTGTTTTGGATCATTGTCTAGCTGGAATGTGAAATTGCTCTTCATTGTCAGCTTTTTTGACAGATTGAGGAAGGTTTTGATTTAAAATATCATGATACTTTTGACTAATCATCCCATCTTTCTTGACACGTGCCCCTGGGCCAGCTGACGACAAGCATGCCAATGCACGATGCTACCCCCACCATGCTTCAGTCGCTGTCACACACATTATTGTTTTTTCAACAACCCCCCCTGCGTCTCCCAGAATGGGCGAGATTTTATTCACAGACAAGGTGTGAGCACTCAACCCCAATAAGTTTTCCTCATATTTTCTCCTCAACTTTGGAGAGTCATCCTGAACTTCACAATGTCTTTGTGGTGACACACTTTCTCCACTTATTGATGGTGGTTGTAACAGTTTTCCATGGCGCTTTGAGTGCCTTCGATATTCTTTTATAATCCCTCTCCTGATTGGTACTTTACAACATTTAAGTTTTGCAGTTTCTTTGGTGTTGTATTCAGCTTGGAGCCACGGGCTACAAAATGCTGCCAAACATTCAAGCAAAAGTGACAGCAGCAGCTGACTTTTATCTGGTTTCAATCAGACTCACTTTATTTGAAGAACTGAAGGCAGATTTATGCCATTAACCCCCCCAGCCTCATTTTTTTTTTTTTTTTTTTTGCTTTAATTTTCAGGACAGTTTAGCTCCGGTTGTGAAATGTTGTGGAGTCATTTGCAATCAGTGTTTTTTGTTGTTCTTTATGCATAAAACATCTCTAATTCTTTTTTTTTCCATATTTTCTTTTGAATTGTTTGTTGGAAGATCACATTAAAGATGGGACACTTATGACATCTATGTCATTGTTATTTCTATCTTTAATTTCTAAAGACCTGCAGCTACATATGTAGACCTTGTATCTCCAGTGTATTAATGTGACCAAGCCTGAAATCTGTTCGGTGTGACATCCAACAGACACAGCTTAAGTCTGACTCTCTGGGCTGAACTTTTCTGCATTTCACACTATTCCATCTCCCAAACACCAGTGGCTCAGCCTGAAACAAGTTCATAAGGTAATCAGATTGAAACTCTGAGTTCCCTCCTCCGAGGGATCAAACACTGAATATAAGTTCCCAATTTTTGCTCATTCTGTAGTCAGTTCATACATCATAAAGAAGATGACAAAAAATTGAAAACTGTGCTTCGAGCTGCAGAGAGGGAAGATAGAATTAAACTGATGTGATTTAAGAAATACAGAGGAAGTGCTGATGAAATTATGGGTGCTACCTGAGCATGGTGCGGTCTACTGTTAAAGAAAAGAAAGATCAGTCATATACCATGCCAGAAGTGAGATTTTACCCGGCCACAAAATCCCTACAGAGTTTTCTTTTTTCCTTTCTCAGCTGTAACTCATGCAAATCCGAGACAGCTTGCGGAATAAAGCGTATTGTTTATGAGCATGTGGAAGTTGCATCTAACCACTGATACATCAGTCCTTAATGCATGGAGAGGATTTGCCTCCCTTCCCTGTCCTCTTGTCCTTGCATGCATCTTTTTTTTTTTTTTTTGTGTCACGTCTTCATTCTGTTAATAATACATGAATGTCCTCTTTCCCTCCCCCCCTCCTTCTTCCCCTCCTCTCCTCCCCCTTTAGCAATTATTGAACCCACCACCACCACTAGTGCTGTCTCCAGCCCAGGTCAGTATATGTCACCATGCTGTACACCAGATCAGTACAGACGTCTAAG
Source organism: Cololabis saira (assembly GCF_033807715.1). Taxonomy (NCBI): domain Eukaryota; kingdom Metazoa; phylum Chordata; class Actinopteri; order Beloniformes; family Belonidae; genus Cololabis; species Cololabis saira. Next base: position 24,692,180 of record NC_084599.1, read on the forward strand.
CTGAGCCAGAAATCCTCCCTTCCATCTTGATTTATGTCAGTTGGCTGGCTGGAGTGGCTGCGGGGTGTACAGCTTCATTGTATGTCCTTTATTTGCATTTACGTTAAGTTATAGTGTAATTCTGGGTTGGCTTCTACGGTCTGGCTACTTATACCTCCGGCAGCCTGTGTCATTGCAACACCCTGCCCCCGTCCTTTCATTACCGCTCCCCACCACCAGCACTTGGAGTTAACAGTAGCATCATCAAGTGGCTGTTCCATGTTCTTTTTGGCTCTGGTGCTTCTCATACTGCTGATGGCTTTGTGTTTTTCTCCTTGTCTTTTTTTACCACCACTCCCCACACGTATACATCAAAGCGAAGGACACTGTTGGTGGCAAAGGGCCTTGGTTTGTTGTTTGTTAGATGGCACCACTGCTCTCTCCTTGTACTTTATCACTTCCTTTCTTTTCTCCTCTCTGTCACTTCTTTTTGTCTTTCACGCTCTCTAATTCTTCTGACTTCTTTTCCTTTTCTGGAACAATCAGTTGGCTCTCTGCAAATCTCTTTAACCTGATCTCCTGCTAGTGATGTTGTTGGCGCTACACTTTCAATGTCACCCTTGTTTCTCCTCCTCGCTGTATTCTGCCGCTTCCACATTCCAGCCCAGAGTAATCCTCCTCTGCCTGGTTGTCTTTCCCCCCCTTTTGTAATGGTTTTAAGCACATCTCATAATGTAATCTCTCACGCCGGTTACATTATTTCTGCTTAATACTGCTCACATGCACAGAATCACGTAGACTCATTCACTGAAACGCTGTGGCACAGATGCACATTAAAGAGACTGAATCAAAGCCATACGTACCACTTGGTACATGGGCATACTTGAGGGCTCATACTGCATGATTAATTTGTGTTTTTGTGAGTTTACATTCGATTGTGAACGGGCCTTTCTCTACCTGTCTGACTGAGTCAAATATAATTATCCATGCAGATTCAGTCAGATAACACGTTAAAATAAGCTAAGCAATAGCAAACGGTCCCTGCATGGCCCTGAACTCTCATTTGATAGAACGCTTGCAGAACAAATGACAATTTCATGGTTCAAAGGAACACCAGTGGCTTCTATCATGGTGATAAAGTCACTTAGTGAGCCACTGTTCTTGTTTTGTTCCAAGTTGTGTTTGAAGTTAATTTTTTTTGATGGTGCCCTCAGTAAGTGGCTTGGTAAAGGGAATTATTTTAGATCGCTGTAAAGGGCTCTCTGCCTTAACCTTTGTATGATGAATTTGAATAATTAATCTGAGCAGGCTATTATCTGCTTTTATTTCCCCTGTGAATGGGTTGGAAAGATGTGGTCCCCAAATAAGGCATGAACTTTTAGCCTCTAACACAAAAATATCTGGAGATCTGAAGTGGAAAAATTGCTCTTCCTCCACAGCACTTGTAGTATATGCTTTAGTCCATCGATCAAGCAAATCAAATGAAAAAATCTGATTACAAAGAGGAAAAAAAAGACAATGTTAATAGGTAACATAAGTCATCTGGCTTTTATTTCTAACCTTGCTGTGCAAGTACTGCATGAATAAACATAATCTTATGTGGGCTAAAATTCTTTGTTGTTGGTTATTTAGATTCTGTTTTAGCGGGAAATATTAGGCTACATGACTCAGCAGCGCTTGTCTTACAAGCTTGTCTTATTTAAGAGACAACTGCACACATCCTTGCACCATGATTTGTTTTCCACCAGTCACACTTGTATCATGTTTTTTTTTTTTTAAAGAAATATGATGTTCCATGATGAAAGAAATGGTGTTTACTTGAACGGTGTTAAATCTTCTCTCAAAAAAGAAAAGCTAATTACAAGGATGCATTTGTCACAAACAGCTATAACTGCTGCTGCTACATATCACTATGGACCCGTGCAAAACTCTGCTACTACACACATAAGATATCCTGGCTTACCATCGACAAACACACAGGGGTCTAAAGATGTAATGTTTGACACAAAAAGCAGAATGCCCTTAGCCTGGGTCCCTGTTATCATCCGGAGAGAGGAGGGTGTAAATCATCAAAACCAGATGGGTCAGACAACCCAACCCGCTCCAGGAAGGGACACAAACAGATAGCATCCAAAGTGACGAAGAGATTCTTCGTGCTGCAACGGACCACTGCAACTTTGAAAGAGAGAGCTTTTGTGAGAGAATGGATCAGTTCTGATAAGGACGCCCGGCAGTGTGGTGATACTTTACCAACCAGACCAGACTGCTCCAACTTCCAAATTTAGACGCAGTTGTAAATTGTCTCTCTTGAAATGGGTCTTTTTATTCACCCATTCACAGCCATTTCTACCTGTTCAGAAAGCAATGAATCAATCGCCACGGAGCAGGGGCGGGCATTTTTCAATGACTCATACAGAATCACAATTCAAAACACCCAAGATCACTGTTGAATTGCTAATAACACCTTTGATGTTTTGCCATTTTTGACTACTACTGGAATGTCACTTTGCCTACATCACACACTTTGTTCCTTTGATTACTTTGTCTATTCAGTGGTAGTTTCTTGTGCATTCAGTGGCATTTCATTTTAGAAATCAAAATCAAACGCAAAGAAACCTGACTAATTCTTTGTATCGAAGAGGAAAAGAATCAGGATGGCTGGCCAGGTTACATTTGTTCTAAGTCTTATTATTAGCAATAACAGTTAATAGTTTAGGGAAATTTCTCTTAATTTTCTCTTTAGGTAGGGATGTCAGATAGAAAAACGTGCTCTGGTGCATTCCCACTCAAAATCAGCAGACATAATATAATATTAATGGGCCACGGAGCATAGCAGCGAATTATGATGGTACATTTAACTCTGTATAGCTTTCTTATTTGAATTTCATTTTGCAGTTTTTATTTAGCAACATTTTTGTAGTTTCACAGATTATTGTTTTTCAATGTATTTTTTTATTTATTTGTAATACTGAGAGGTGAATCCTTTTTTTGATTTCCTAACTTGAATGCACTCATATGTTCTCCCTTGCCAAGTCAAACCTACCACAAACAGAAAACTAAGCCTGCGACTTGATAGGCTTTCTTTTGACTGATTACAACTTGAGATTTTGCATTAAAAGAAAAAGAAAAGGTCATTGATGTTTTCTTCACACTGAGGAGCTTAAGCTTATTTTATCTTTAGCATATGGTGTTGTATGCTTTGACCAAACCATAAACCCCTACTTCATTACTCTAAAGCAGCTGGCTCTGCGCCATCCCATCATCCTAGTGAAATGTAGATCTGTGATAATAGCATATGCTCCCACCGGCTGCCACTTCTGTTTATTCATGCGCATTTCCTGACCGCAGGAAACAGTATTTCAATGGCAGAGCTTAACCACAACTCTGTGCGAGGTGCAGTGTACAGGTCTTGTTAAAGGAATATTACAAGCATTAACTCTCAAAAATACAGACAGGTTTTGTGTTTTCAAATATGATTGAGAAACTGTCCCACTTTCATATTTACCACACACCTCCGCCTCTAATATAAGGGAAATCTGATTTATATGTGATAGAATTGCAGAGAAGCTAAGGCTGATTTCAAATCTTGGCAGCCTGGTATGTAAATCGTAACTCTGACCCTCCCCTGACCCATCACAAGTCTGGGGAGGTGTGATGAATAGATCAACAAGTCTGTGAAGCGCATGTGTCTTGCTAATAGGCTCATAAATGGAGTTTATAAAATACGGTAGGCAAATGGCAGAGCAAATTTTTTTTAAATGTTCAAAACAAATCTGATGAATGTGTTTTGTACAAAACATCAAAAAGATAATCTCCCTTATTCAGTGCTAAAATTTAAGTCACTCGGCTCCCCAAGGATCAGAAAGTTTTACTTATAAAATAATTGTATCAATCATGTCAAGTTTTTTTAAGAATATCTAATTATATCACAACGTATAGAGCTATTTCACTATATATACCACTATATCAATATTCTCTCTTGGCAATTACTTTATAAATATTAGACTATCTGTTACTGGAAGAAGCTCGTGCATACCGTTGCTCTTTGAAATTGTGTAATTCATTGCTTTGTTGAGTTCTCATCAAGCTGATTTTCAAAATGCTGTTTCATTATATTCTAACTTTAGCTTTAATACATAATGCATCTACAGCAGTTCACTGAAGTCTAGTCTCTTTAGACTGGTTCATATTTGGCCGCAGAGACATGTGATGGTATTAAAAGTGAAATTGTTTGAAGTTAAGTTTTTATCTGTTCAACCAGATGAACCGAGGTGCTTCACTACGAATGAGTAATAGCCTCTCGATTTCTGCAGCACCAAAATATTGGTTGTTATCAAGTGTATAATGAAGACAATGATTAGGGCTGAGATACACTGTTTTCTTTTGTATTTCAAACAGTAAAGCCTTGTGGGAGGAGATCAGGATGGAAGAACAGAGATGTAGCGAGACTCTTTTTTTTTTTAGCGAGACGCATTTTCAGAATATTTTTTCCTATTTGTGATTATAATAATATATTATTAGATTTTTCAAAAACGGAGATGGAGCAGAGTGAAAAATTAAGTAAGAAGTCACGTCATTTTATACAGGTCCAAACTTCATTTGGACCCTGGATGCCTCACTCTCATTTAATATAACGTATCTGCTGCAAAAGTCTTCTTTTTCATCGTTCTTGGTTTTATTTTCAGAACTACAGAAATAATGTCCGGTACACTCATTACATTTCAAAATGGGTTTGACAAAATCCTAACACACACATAACATGGGTGCAAAGTGAATTGTAAAATGAGTTATAAGAAGGTGAATACATGTAAACATTAGAGGTACAGAAATCTTTCAGTTCTGAGATGCATCGTGATGCAAATGGGAACGTTTATGAAACACGGAGGTGATATAGTACATCAAATGTACGGGTGTGTAAAATTTGCCATGCAAAAATGAAGTACTTTGGGAAAACAAATAACGTAAGGAAGCTTTTTTCACCCCAACCTGACATTTCCAACATGAAAGACCACAGTTTGCCCAACTGTCAGGCACATTGAAAAGTTCAGTTGACACTTGCTTCTATTTACTTTTGGTGTTTAATGCACCACTGGGGTAATCCAGCACGTTTTTTGATACGCCACACCATTTCTTCTTCTTTGATGTCACTTTGTCAGCCACATCAAACAGAAACAAAGCAAAAGCTCTATTTTTAGTCATATTGAAAAGTAAAGCCTTCATGCCAGATAGAACTTAATCACAGAAAATTGCTGTATTCTTCAAGGCATGTAGCAGCACACACACACTACTTACACTGTACCCTGAAACCAATGATGCATCATACGTTATATGTCTGTATGGGAGAAGGTGATAAACACAAGTGTTATGAAATTAAAAACTGAGGTATTTAGGTCTCTTTAAAAAAAAAACACAATAAATAAATGAATTCTGATGCTACTGCATGTGCTTAGTTTTCTTCAAGGATTATTAGAATATTGTGCATGAGAAAATTGCCACATACATATTGAAACTGAATCTCTTGAATGTCTAAGAATGAGCTGAACTGACCTGCCCGTTCTTTCTTTTGCACTAGACATAGTCAGCCACAGTAATCACTGTTATATCTGATGTATGAGAGTCCAAAAGAAAATATTTCTTCATCCTTTGGTATTCTTTTCAAGGGCACAACATGACTTCTGAACCTCCTTTGGTAGCAAACTTATTAAGCAAGCTCGAGCAAAAGTGGCACCATTCTATTTCATCCAGCAGACTGTAACGAGATGCACATTTCATTTAAAGATGCAATTTCCTATCACAAAGAGACTTGGCTTCACACCTGCTTCTGCAACCCCCAAAGCCTTGTCAATCAACTACCACAAAATTCCTGAACATTTCATGAACTAAAAGTATTGAAGATGCTGTGTGTGTTTTTTTGCTCTTCCTCAGATGCAGACATTCTAGATGTCACGGGTAAGTTCCTCAGCCTGCTTTGAACTTTTAGGTATCAGAAAGCTTTGGTCATACGGTAACAACCATTGACACTTCTGTTTTCAGAGGCAGAGGTGCTGAATTTGAGTTGTGTCAAGTGGCAATTATAAGTAACAACAAATGTGACTCCTAACTAGCTGCGTTTGTGAGTCACTGCGAGATAATGACGTTATAATTACATTTCACCTATGAAATATTGAATAGCATGACGCTTCTCCCACCCGTGAGCTTATACCCGAACCGTGTATGAGTATACTAGAGGGCTGGACTTGTGGAAACCAGTGTCTTAAACCACTCAAGGAGCCTCTACAGCAAACAACTCATCCTCTATTTTACCCAGCATGCCTGGTGTCAGACACACTGAGCTACCCACAGATAATCCATTTTGGCAGTGAATTTTCTGTCAGCCTTATCAGTTGTGGGTAGCGAGATCAAGAGCCGTGCAAACACCTTCCACAACCTCGGCGCACTGCCGCCCGAGCTCCTGGCCCACATGGTTTGTTTTGAGGTGATATGCTGACCTTCATTTTAACCGCATTCCCACTCAACAGTCACCCCTGGAAGGGCCTGATAAGCAGATGGCATGTCATCTATCATACTTGACCCCTCGATCCCTGGATAATGTAAATAGACAATGGATTTTATCGCGTGGAATTTCCCCGGTCAAAAACATACATTGAAGTGATCAGGTGCAAGAGTGAATATACTGAAGAAAAATCTGCAAGATTTCACTGAAATGATTATACATTTATTGGAAAGTAAACAAGGATAACACAGGGTCTAGTCGGGCTTTTACTGAGCTCAACGGCTTTGTATCGTGATCCTCTGCAACATCAAAGCTTGCCTGAGTTCATTCAACTGATTAGTATCTGAAAAGTGTTGCCTTTACAAACTGTAAGAACATATGTTTCCAGAAAAGGAAAGCTGGGACTTTGATATAGATATAACACACACTATGATTTCCATATGATGTTCTGCTTTCTCCCTTTAATTCCTTTTTATGAGTATTAATCAGGTCAGATTGGCCCTTAATTGTTTCTGAGATATTAGTTTTGTTGTGGCTGCATGGCCTTTTTCATGGCAGTGCCCTAAAAGGCTTTGTAATTGATTGGTAAGATGTTAGAAGCTGCAACAGTAAAATTGATTTTGCCTTTTATTGTGTCTAAAAGGGTCCTCAAAAACAAAGTAATGGCTCTTTCTGCTTATTTGTTTTGGTTAATTAATAATTAAAAATGTAAGATGTAATGTCAGGAAACATGTTAATAATGGGAATGTGTTGATACGCCCCAATCAAAGCAGGAATAAACATTGTTTGTGGTTTGATAAGACAAGGATGAACAAGCCATCACTTTTTGGGAATTATGTCTGCAGGGAACAAGCCACACCTTACAGTTTTTACTATAAATGTCTGTCAATCTTGAAAATGTGTCTGTTGTGAAGCAAAAGAAAAGCAATTATTCAAGTGGTACTTTTCTTAAATACTGTAGTTGCTTAATAGTAGCCATATGGTAACTGCTTCTGACATGTCAGTAAAATGTCTTTAACTTTAGGCATAAGTAATACCACATTGAACTTAATGTGAGACATGGAAATGTTTTTCCCTTTGAATATATCTGAAAATGCTATGCCATCCTAACACCTGCATAATCTGTAGGCTGCTGCCGGCAACCTGAATGTACCCATTATTACTGGAGGTTTTACACGTCATAACGATAGCAGAAGGGTTGAGAAGTCCAACAAGAACTGAGGTTCCAAACAAAGCAGCTAAAAAGTAAAAAAAGTAAGGCAAGTGAGAAACAAAATAAGAAGAGGTTTAGATGCTGATTTAAGATGATGGTGATAAACCATGCAGAGTCATACAAAAAGCTGCCAAGAAGCAAGAAAATATGGTCCCACGGCATGCAATGTGCAGCGGTGGGGCGCCAAAGACCACCTAAAAAAGCTACAACAGTGTTAAAACAACATCCATGAGTGGAGGGAAGTATGGGACAATAAATGTCTGCATTATGACGAGATACTGTGCTCATACAGTTTTATTTTTTGAAAGGATGCGTATGAAAAAAGGGGGTCGTCCCATAAGCGGGGTCTTACATTGAGGTCAATAGAACAGTATTTTAATTACTAAAATAAACATGTAAACACTGAGGAAATGTTTGTCATTGTCACGGTTTTTGTATTTACGTCCTGTTTTATTTTGAAATCCCATGTCGTTGTGTTTTTGTCTTGTCTTCCCTTCTCCCCATGTCTCCTGATCGCTTGTACCTGTGTCTCTTCAAGCCTTCTGTGTATATCTTGTCTTGTCTTTCCCTTCCTCCCTGCTGGTCTGTACTGTTCTCACCATCATGTGTCATTTTCATCAAGTATAGGCTCTTTTTGCGTTTGGAATCCTGCTCTGCAGCGCTTTTGTTTTAATAAATCACGTTCTTTGAGAATCTTGTCACCTCCGTCTCCTGCATCTGGGTCCTACTCGCCCGAACCTTGACAGTCATGTAATCAATAAGTCATACCATTAGCCAATCAATACCACAGGGTAATGGGTCAAACAGAGACAATAGTTTTGATTCATCCATCAACCTCTTCTTTGGTGTTTTAACAGTCTAAGCCAGTGAAACACACAATTTAGAAGATTTTCCCTAAAAAGAGGTTCAGTACCAAATGACCATTGCCAAACTGTAAATGAGTGAAATGTAGATATTTAACTATATAAAAAGAAAAAAAATAACGAAATATATATATATATATGTGTGTGTGTGTGTGTGTGTGTGTGTGTGTGTGTGTGTGTGTGTGTGTGTGTGTGTGTGTGTGTGTGTGTGTGTATGTTAGCTTCTGAAGGATTTCTGATTGAGAAACATGTCAATCCATGTTTTACATTGTGGCTTATACTGAAAGGAACAGCCCTAGATTTATTAAGGGATGTAAATCTTGGTCCGGAACCAAAATTGACGTCACTGGAAGCAGTTTTCAGCAACAACCCAATATGTGTTTGCAGAAAAATGGCAATTGATGTTTCCTCTTGAGTCAATTAGCCTGTCAAAATAGATTGCTAGTTTAAGCGTTTACAAGACTTAAAAATGTCTCGTCACTTCACTGAAGTGGGTCCCTGCAGACAAACCAAAGTAACATTAACTTTTTAAGCGTAGAGAAGTGCATGAAAGGACTGTTTGTACAGGCATTTGCTTCTTGTTGCCACCTCCTGTTTTAAATCCATACAAACCGCATACTGAATTTCATGCAAACTGTCAAACGCGAAAGGAGAGTTCATGGCCTCTGCTGCTATTTACTCATAAATATCTAAATACTGGGATGTTATTTTAAGTACTGGCTGGTGTGTCTTATTCCCTAAAAAACATTATAACTGGACGTCTAATTAGGACATTGGGATAAAACCTCTCTGAGGAGGTGTGATTTAAGTATTAAAACTGTATACGTTCTTAGAGCATTCAGATCACATTTTGTTTTATCACGTCGGCTTACTCAGCTCTCATCCCTTCCCTGTGAACAACATAAATAGATTATTATCTGTATTTCAAGGATTTAACCTTCACTGTTCATCTACGTTCCCTACAAAGACTCACATTCAGGGCCGCCATCCGCCTGTTTGTCAGTCTCTAATACAAATGGTCAAGCTGCCCTCCCACTCTGTCAGCAGATTATTTTACTCATCTCACATCTCTGTCAGAGTCTTTCTGTCTCTGCCTGTCTTTTTACGGCCCTGTCAGTCCCTTGCTCCCACATACGCCGCTCACCTTTCTGCCTCTGATTATCTCTCCCACCGCATCTCTTCAGGAGTGCAGGCCATTAAATGAAAAACGTGGTCACGCTGTCAGTCCCACGCACACGGAGAAGAAACGCAGTCATGACCACTGAAACTACAACAACCGTTTCACAAGAATAAGAAAACTATTCTACACTTTTTTTGGCTTTTATTTTTAATAGATAATTCTCAATATTTCCAGTATTATAAATATCAACCGTAGATATTAAAATTAAGTGTAAGATTTATTTCCAATTTTTCCAAGAACTTTCTCCCTTTTACATGTTTATTTCTAGCTCATATTTGAATTATCATAGCCAGCTTTGTCCCTGTTGTCACTTTTTTCTTTCATATTACTTTTTAGAGTTTTAAGATCATCCGATATCACACATTGTACCCTGTACCCAGGAGATCAAAGTAGATTGTTCATTGTAGCACTTTCATGTCTATGACATCCTCACCCATTTTTGATGTGGTATTTATGGTTGTTTTTTTGTTTTTTTTTCTACATGTTTCTGCTGAAAGTTCTGAATAATACAAAGAAAAAGCCAGACCGGAGAAAGGGAAGATTACAGGGCGAAGGAGTACATTTAAATCTTTCCCCACTTTTAATTGGCACCCTCACCACAGCAGTCAGTGTGATTAATAAGACAATTCAGCTGGAAAGATGAGTTTTGGCGCTCCCAACAACAGCCAGGTCTGCGCGGTGTGAGAGCTGGAGCAGTAAATGGAGAGTCATTTCTTTCTACGGCCACTAAAGACTGCTGTAGAGCTTCGGTCCTGGTCTATAATTGAGACACAAGGGTATATTCTTTTCCTGGACAGACTCTAATGGTTAGTACATTAAGGAGGATGATTGAACAAAGCTACAATCTTACAGTAGAAGCTGCAGTAAATCAGAAAAAAATGTCTTTTTGTCCACTTTGTTCATTGCACTTGGTTCACACTGTGCAGAACTTTGCTCCCCCCCCCACCCACCCTCTTTTCAACAGTGAGCACTTTTGCGAGGAGTTAAATGGGAGTAATTTTGGGGTAAAACATAGTACAATATTGGCCGTAATGGACTCAGGGATGTGGAGATGTCATCACCATCCTTGGCAGTATAATGTACTATTCGGGGATCACTTAGTTGAAAGCTCATCTCTGCATTGCTCTGAAGTTCTGCATTCAGCCCTCAAAGGAATGAGGACATGTGGGAGGAGGTGTCTTTCAGAAATCAGCTGGCCTCATGATGCATAATCCTGATTATCTGGTACAGCATCCGTTGGCATTTCTAAACTCCACGAAAGCTTTTTACTTAAGATGATTTTCCTTGTCTGGAAGGTCTAGGAGAATAAAACTGTAACAAACAACAATGACAGAAAGAAACAAAAGCAGCTGCCTTGGCCATATTTGTGGCTGATGCTACATTTGCTGCCAATCGAGGTTGTTCAGTTTGATAGTTTGGTTTGGTAATATATGACTAATGATTAATCATTAAAAATGAAGGTGTATTGCTGCTTTTCACCCAAAGGGAGCTGGTATAAGTCTCCAGCACACCTGCATGACCCTGGATGGATGGATGGATGGATGGATGGATGGATGGATGGATGGATGGATGGATGGATGGATGGATGGATGGATGGATGGATGGATGGATGGATGGATGGATGGATGGATGGATGGATGGATGGATGGATGGATGGATGGATGGATAATCAAGATGAAAAAAGAGCAATGAGTTGTAATTAAACATATACTGTAATTAATACACTAATGACTTGTTTATAATAATCTAAACCACTTTAATAGATTCCTGATAGCATGTAGAGTGTCCAAAGTAAATTATTATCCATCCAAACAAATGCAAAGACCGCGTGAAGATGCTGTTTGATTCTTTTTTTTTCTTATCTCTGCAGTATGATGACTAGATAAATAAATAAACAAGACAACTTTGTGTGAGTATAGCAGGTTTGTTTGGGACTCACTGCTGTGCTGTCTTCTCGCTGCAACTGCACTGCTGTAATGCCAGTCATTACAGATGTGACAGTATTGACTACATCCAGCTGTGACTGAGGCAGAACTCAAGTCCCTTCTTATCACAACAGCCCAGAGACAAGAATCTGTGGATGTGCTGCCCCCCCCCCCCCCTCTATGTGCAGTCCTTCTAGAGGAAATGGAGGAGACAAGTTAGAAAACACAACTCCAGCAAAGGTTTTCACATTGTCTTCTCTCTGTCCACTTTTTTAAATGAATCCTGCTTACTTTTGTCACTTGATTCAACTTTAAAAAAACAACAACATTGTGTTATTGATTACGTGGATCCATACATGGCGTCCCTTTTTGACACTGCAACGATTTTTTAAAAGTATTTTTAAATCACATCCCAGGGACCCTCCACTCATCTTTTCCCTTAATTTCTTTTTTACTGGTTTTGTCAAGTTTGATGTCTTCGTTGTTGCCCTTCTGGACTCTCAGGATGAACTGCTGCACAGTGTTGTTTTACTTTGGCAGGCAATTATCTCCGAGAGGTCTGAACAAAGAGAACCGCTCTTCTCCTTCCTTTAAACAGCCAGCACCGCCCATCACCTTTTAAATGGTACACCCTCCCTATAAACAAACGTGTACACTAAATCATGCTTAAACACAAAGGTATCAGCTTTAGTTTGATATTAAAACTGTTTGTGGCCCTTTAAGTTCATCAAGCAGTCTCACACACACACAGACACACAGCTTTTCAATCACTGTCAAGAGTCTTGGGAAAACTCAATCACCCCAACAGCTGAGGGAAGGTACATTAAAAGCTGAGCATATGCACGGCTTCTCTCTCTGTTTATCACTCCCCAAGAGTCTTCAAATTCGTTTTATTGACGAACCAAACCTTAAAGACCTTGGAGGTTTTTAAACACGATTAGAAAAGGTCATGACATTCAGAAATGGCATTCTCTTTGGGGAAATGGCTCAGATGTCTGACCGTTAAATAAGGTTAGCTCTATCGGCTCGATTTTGAAGCCTTTTGGCGCTCTAAACTCAGAAGCCGGGCCTCTCTTTGCCAATTCTAAGGACCTTCTGTGTAAATCAGAGTCATGTCACTCTTTATTATGATTAATAAACAGCGCAGTGCAGGCTGACACACATATGCAAGTGCTTATATTGAATAAATGCTTGAGTGTGCCCCCATTTGGTGTTTTTGTATGGATATATGCTTTAGTGGTGGATGGCTGGGGGGTTGTTCCTGACAATAAATGATGCATTTCCTCATCCATGCATGTGCGCACTCACAAACACACACACACACACACACAGGCAAACAAAACGCTAATAAACATAAGCACTTTTATGCATCCTGCACTGCTTCCTGCTATCTCAGCTCGCCACTCTCTCATTTCTTCTCATGCATCAGAAGAATTGAAATGCATGTACTTAAGAGTAAAGCTTCAGAGGCTCCAAACAGGAACTCTTAACCCTTTAGCGTTCCCCTGCCATTTTAGATGATGAGTTATTCACAGCTTTTGACAAGGATGCAACCTCTTTAGATTCTCTAATGATGAGTAAAGGTCAGTGAGCGTGCTGAGAGATGTCTTTGGTAAGATAATCTCAGGATTCAACACACCAAGGCTGCAGCCGCTTCTGAAGTAATAAACAACCCTTTTTTTTTAATCCAGTCTTTCCTGTCGCATTACTGTAACATCTTTGAGTTAATCAATGAGATGAGCTGCTCATAAGTCTTCAGTCCTGTCACCACTGACGCTGTTAATTAGTACTGAGGAATCCCAGACGCTTTTGTCTGGGACGATTTAAAAGGAAATGAGTGGATTAGACCATTTTGCTCGATATTTGTTATTCCTAATGCCATCTAGCATGCAGAGATCATAGTGATGGTGGGTGGCTCCCGGTGGGCCCTGAGCCACAGATCTGCATCCCAACAGGAAGAGCAGAGCATGACTGGAATCAGACTCATGAGTCTTTCACCAGAGCAGTTGGCTATTCTGTCACAGGTCAGAATAAGAGAAACATGTCCTCTGAACAGGATTGTTCATTTGCATACCCAACATTTGTATCTTTTTAAATCTTGTCTTTGCTAAAAATCTGAGAAAATCTTCATTCATGCCAAACCAAAATAGAGAAGAAATAAGGAACAAGGAAATAAGCTTCCCAAGAATGTACATCACCATATTAAAAACAAAATTGGATTACAAGAAAAAGATAAGAAAAAATACTTCTACTCGCAGACATATGAGCCCAAGAGAGCTCATACTGTCTGTGAAATATGAAGCTCAAGCTTCATATTTTTTACATCTACTACATTTCATATGTCAGTATGCTTTGCATCTGTTTCCGCATTTCAGTCCTGCAACACATTCCAGTAATTGGTAAGAAGGCAATTTGGCGCTAGTTAGGAGTTGAAGAAAATAATAATCATGTTATTTCAAACAGATGAGGTCAGCAGTAGATTGCTAGAAAGTTTTCGCAGAATCCATGAAAGGCTGAGACTTCGGGGAGAAAAGGCAGAAAATCGCTGAAATCTTTAAAAACAATGTTCCTTAAAGAAAAATTTGATGGGAGTTCCCATTTCTACACAGCATAATATCATCAAATGATTGTGAGAATGTTGGAGAATTTCAGTGTATTAAGGGCAAAGATTCAAGCCTAATCTGGACAATCATGCACTCTGATCCCTCATAAAAATCTAAATTTAATCTCATCTAGAGGCTGCACCAAAATCTCTGAGGTCTGAGGCATCTGAAATGGACCATCACACTGTAAAAATGTGTATTATGGTTAGAAAAATCAGTATTCTTGATCTTTTTTGGAGGAAATTGTCACCTTGAGTTTCAAAACAAAGATGAAAAGGTCCACCCAGGCTGTTACCAGCAACAAGTCTCTCAGGTCAGAGGTTGTATCAGTGCTCTCGGCAAAGCTCATTAACACTTCTGTAATGGAAGCATGAATACAAAACACTGCGGTAACATTTTAAAGCAACACATGGTGTCTTCAAAACAAAACATTTTGCAGAAACATCTATACATTTTTAAATAAGATCATTCAAAACAATATTTTTCACACAAAGCAAAGGCAAGAAAAGGTTCTCGGTAGAAGAATGGGCCGCCTGCAGCCCTGACCTGTTCCACCAGAGAATATGTAGAGAAAAACCTGACAGCAACAATGTACTGTTACACACCTTGAGATGTGTACAAATAATTAGACATGCATGATTAATTGAGACCCATAACTGAACACCTTTTAGTGCGTTCAAATTAAATGACAACATTAAAAGTGGCGAAAGCTTCTAAGTGGTCTTGTCAGAACTAGATAGATAGATAGATAGATAGATAGATAGATAGATAGATAGATAGATAGATAGATAGATAGATAGATAGATAGATAGATAGATAGATAGATAGATAGATAGATAGATAGATAGATAGATAGATAGATAGATAGATAGATAGATAGATAGATAGATAGATGTGCTAAAATACAATAGAAATCTCTAATATAAGTAAAAATCTAATTTAAAGCAATAAAAAAATCAATGTAAAATGTACATATAATAATAAATATGAGAAAAATAGAACTGTGTAATATGAAATTTGAATGAACATTATATGTACAAATACATTATCTACAATATGAACAGGGTTATTCCACCGTTTTGAGGGGCCTTAAGGGGCTATTTCACTAAAACTGGAAGAAAGTGGCAATGCAGATTGCATTGAATAAAATAAACAGGAATATTGCACTGATAGAGTCAAGTCAATTGTTTGGAAGCCATCAGCTCAGCTATTACCCACTGCCCTTGACAAGGGTGTTGTATAGCCTGTATAGCTGTGGGGACAAAAGATCTCCTGTACCTCTCAGTCCTGCAGCGCAGTGAGAGGAGCCGCCCGCTGTTGCTGATTCTCTGCCCCTGCAGGATGTTGTGGATACGGTGGCTGTCATTGTCCAGTATGGCCTGCACTGTGGTGCGCGGCCTTCCCTCCACCACAGTCCCCAGTGAGTCCAAACTCCTGACAAGCACAGAGCTTCCTCCACCAGTCTGTTCAGTCACGTAGTGCGGCCATCAGTCATGCTGCCACCCCAGCAGAACGCAGCATAAAACAGAACACTGGTCTGATAAAACGTATGCAGCATTTCACTGCATACATCAAAAGGCCTGTGCCTCTGTCCTTTTCAGTACAGGACATATGTGTTTGTAGACCAGTCCAGTTTGTTGTCAAGGTGCACACCTAAGTACTTATAGATTTGCCCCCCTTCAATGACCTCCCCTCTAATGTTGACTGAGTGGAGTTGAAGCTTTGACCTTGTAAAGTAAATGACCATCTCGTTGGTCGTGGAGTTATTCAGGAGGAGGCAATTTTCAGTGCTCCAGTGAATGAAGGCCCACCCTGTTATTTAAACGTATTAAATATAATTTTATGTTGTTTTGAGTTTTGGGCTTTATCAGGGCCGTGGCTATTGCAATTTGGTCAGACATGCTTCATGATTATTTCTTTTACTATGGATTTGAATAAAGCAGTCAAAAAGAGTTTTGTCTTCAGAAACTGAAAATGATGCTCTCTTTAGTTGAGATTATGTGACTGACTTGGCCATTAAAGAATTGTCCAATGCTTTTACTTAAGGAAATCTTGCGCTGAAATTGCATTGTGTTATAGGTTGTTACCCATCTGCGCTGTGAAGCTCCATCCAATCTGGTTTTTGGCAGCGAAGACAGAGGATATAGCCATTTACTCTTCAGAATTTATCTTGCTGCTTTCATCATCAATGAAAACCAGAGTTCCCTTTCCCCTTCCAGCCATGCTTGCACATACCATAACACTGCCTCCACCATGCTTTAACACAAGACATGGTGAGTACCAACACGGGAGGCTTTTTTACATGTTTTCTTGTAAAGTATAATCAATATTTCTTCATGGACTTCATCTTTGTAGCTCTAGTTAAAGCGACACTACGTAACTTTTCCACCTTAATATCATATTTCCAGAGTCCTTGTGATGGTACATCAACTTCCAACAGGTTTAATGACACCTCTGTCAGGGTCTGAGGGGTCTGTATCGCCTTCACTGGCACTATGTAACTTTGAGGAGCATGGTAGGAACCCTGCCACACTAAAAAACTACAAATCGTTACGACTTTGACTGCTTTACGGCATACGTCACTTCCCCCTCCTTCCCGATTCGCAGTCGAGACGAAAATGGGCGGGGCTTGGAGCACAGAGCTCCGCAGAACCTGTTGCTGCGTTGTGGCTGCAGCAGCTCCACACAACAGACGTGGGGAAAAGATCCTAATGGTTTAACTTTTCAACGGTTTCCTGCTCGGAGGCAGAACCACGCAGGCCAAGTATCTGATATAACAAAGTAAAAGAGTGAAAGAGTCGTCGGCTCGCTTTGGATCGCGGCTGTAATGACCAAACACCGGCTTCCACACAGTAAAGCCTGAATTATGGTTCTGCGTTAAATCGACGCAGGCGACACGCAACGTACGGTGCGTGTCGCCGCGTACCCTACGCCGTAGGCTCTGCGTCGATTTAACGCAGAACCATAAACAGCCTTAAATCAAAAACACTCACACAGACGGGTCGGATCAAAACACGGGTTTTATTCCACACTTCTCCAGCTAAACGCAGTTGCTGGCCAGCTCTCTGCGGTGCAATTAACCCCAGTCTTCAGATAAAACTAGTTTGTTGAGGAAAAAATATTAACTCTTATTTGTAGCTGCAGAGGAAAAAAATAATCTCACGAGGAAAACAAAAATATTGTTCACGGCTCGGAGCCTCTTCAACATAATATAGCGGTCAAAAAAAAGAAAAGAGAAGTAAGAGGGATTACAAAACATGTACTGTATTTTGTACTATTATACAAATTTATTGAAACACATGGCTCTTCAGTAGGGATTAATTATTATTATTATAATTAATGATTAATTATTATTATAATTAATAATAATTAATAATCATTATTTTCTCCATATACCGCTCCCTGGCTTCCTTGTTTAAGGTATCCCGGTAAATTCCAGTTCCTTTCCAGCAGTTTAACATCTTTTTTTTTGCGTTCTGTCTGTTCACTTGGTGAAACAGAAAAGCATCCCGTCTCCTCTCATCAAAACAAATGCACGCGACGGGACAGGAGTTTTCTTGCTGTACGCGCTGGTGCTCATGGGAAACGTAGTGTTCTTTCTGGTAAAACAATACCGCTTTTGTCCAAAAGATGCCGCCAAACTCAGAAAAGCTGAAAGTTACGTTGTGCTGCTTTAAACATCTGCCAAATTCCAACTCAACACCAGATTTCAACATCAGACCATCCATCCATCCATCCATCGTCCGCCGCTTATCCGTTCCCGGGTCGCGGGGGCAGCAGCCTCAACAGGGATGCCCAGACTTCCTTCACCCCAGACACTTCCTCCAGCTCTTCCGAGGGGAGTCCGAGGCGTTCCCAGGCCAGCCGAGATACATAGTCTCCCCAGCGTGTCCTGGGTCTTCCCCGGGGTCTCCTCCCGGAGGGACATGCCTGGAACACCTCCCTAGTGAGGCGTCCAGGAGGCATCCGGTACAGATGCCCAAGCCACCTCAGCTGACTCCTTTCAATGTGAAGGAGCAGCGGCTCGACTCCAAGCTCCTCCCGGGTGACCGAACTCCTCACCCTATCTCTAAGGGAGCGTCCAGCCACCCTGCGGAGGAAACTCATCTCGGCCGCTTGTATCCGCGATCTTGTCCTTTCGGTCATTACCCAAAGTTCATGGCCATAGGTGAGGGTGGGAGCGTAGATTGACTGGTAAATCGAGAGCTTCGCCTTTCGACTCAGCTCCTTCTTCACCACGACGGTCCGGTACATCGACAACATAACTTTGGACGCTACACCAATCCGTCTGTCAATCTCCCGCTCTATCGTTCCCTCACTCGTGAACAAGACCCCGAGATACTTGAACTCCTCCACCTGAGGCAGGACTTCTCCACCCACCCGGAGAAGGCACGCCACCCTTTCCCGATGGAGAACCATGGCCTCGGTCTTGGAGGTGCTGAATCCTGTGGTCCGGATCCCCTCCGGCCCCTGGCTACGCCTAGAAATCCTGTCCATAAAAATTATGAACAGGACCGGTGACAAAGGGCAGCCCTGCCGGAGTCCAACATGCACCAGGAACAAGTCTGACCTACTGCCGGCAATGCGAACCAGACTCCTGCTCCGATCATACAGAGACCGGACAGCCCTTAGTAGAGGGCCCAGGACTCCATACTCACCGAGCACCCCCCACAGAATGGCACGAGGGACACGGTCAAATGCCTTCTCCAGATCCACAAAGCACATGTAGACTGGTTGGGCAAATTCCCATGAACCCTCGAGCACCCTGCGGAGGGTATAGAGTTGGTCCAGTGTTCCGCATTGTTCCTCCTGAATCCGAGGTTCAACTATCGTATAGAATTGTAAAATTCACCTCAAATAAGAATCAGAAAATATGGACACTAGCTTTCAACGTCATCAGACCTTTAATCTGTTTAATTTGTATTAAAGTAATGAGAGAATGTACCACAACTGGACAAGTTAACTACTTTTATGTCAATTGTCTAAATACCTTTTGAGCCCTTAGAAATGAAGGTACTTTGTTCAAAATGATTGTAATTCCTAAACTGGAAGTGCTGTGTTTTTATGACAGCTATTTAATTACAGATGAGTCTACACTTTGATATTTGATCTGCACACTATTATTTAAAATCCATTAATGTGGTGTATTAAAGCAAAATCATAAAAACTATCCACATTTTGCAGGACCTAACTCTTTTTCAGTAATGAAAAAAGTAATTTTTTTTCCAACATTTTAGCAAATAAAAGAATAGATTCTCAATTGGACTGTCTATATTTAAACTTTTATTTGAACCCTAATCAATATTATTCCCTATTGCAACGAACCTCCGTTATTGTTGCCTGAAAACACTCAGCTACACTGCTGGGTAACATACCTGCCTTCATTGCTTTGAACATGAGCACCTCATATACTCCCACATACAACTCCTTAGTATCAAACACCATCACTAGCAATCTCATTTGTATATAATGTTGGCTTATCAACAGTTTGGATTCAATATAGTTTATTTCAACTGATTTTAACCATTAAAAATATTTAAATAGTTTTTTTGTTGTTGGTTTTTTTTTTCAAGCAACAAATACACTTTTGTCCATAAAGTTGCAATAATATTGTTTTCAGAAACAATTATTTGCAATCATTTAATGAGAAGAAGTTAAAGAAAAGTTGTATTATGGTTTCATCCTAACTTTATAGGCAACAGTGAATGTTGGTGAGATGTTTTAGCATCTTCATAAGGATGTAAACCTGTTAAAGTGGACACTCTAGGGATGTTGGCAAGGATTAGGACTTGTGCGGTTGCTTGGTGGATTTGCTGACAATCACTAAAACATGGATTATCACCAGTCATATCCTGTATGACAGGATAAATCATACTAGACAGCACTGAGATATGAAGAGCAGTGAGCGTGCTCTGTATAAAGCTGCAGCTTTGGGTACATCTAGTTTCAAATGTAGAAATGCTGAATTTACCATGTGTATGAAGCTGATGTGTGGTTGAATTTGTTACCCGATACAGACTGCTGTGTTTTAGGATGTATATTGAAATCTAGAAGTCACTTAGTAAAGCATTATGTTACGTATGTATTTATTTTTTACATAATTTTTATGTCCGAGTTAAATGTATTCCTATTGTGCTGTCTTTTTTGCTAAAAGAAAATAAACCTTTACTCATAGGAAACAGTGCCGTAAGTAGTCCTGATGGAAAAGTGGAAATGCAATTAATCTAGGTTCGCTCTTTCCTTCACATATTATACACTGACAAATTAACAGTGATACTGTGGTGAGGCCTGGTAATTGGATTCTGGGTCTCACTAACTAAAAACACAACATTTTTAAACTGCTGGTGGAACTTCGATCATTATTTTCTAGATGCATGACATTAGTCCCTTTTATAAAGATACTTTGTGACCCTTTACATTTTGCTGCAATTACATTAAATGGTTCGAATGCAGTATAATTAAAGTGACATTTCCCAAACTCGCATGCGCTGCTAACAGCAGAGTTTACTTGATGATGAATACTGGACGCCAATGCAAAACAATCTGCTCCATTTCTCACGACAGAGGGAGATTTTATACATTTTACCAGACGTATTGATATTTGTTGAACTGGTGGGGTCAATCCACCGGTCCAATTTGTCGGTAAACGCAGACTCATTCCCCTCAGTGATTTCAGTCAATAATATTTGACCTCATGTGAAAATCAGGAACACAAAGGTGGAGGGAGTGGTACTCACGGACTTGGGAGCTGCTCTCATCAAGCAAAGCCTCACATCAAAGTGAAAAAGCCCATGTGTAACCATCATCACTTCTGTTTTTATGCTGCCATAAAGGGTGCACGTCGATAGTGTCAGTGTGGCTGAGAGTATAAGCCCTCCAGGAAACGGCTGATGTGGATTTGGAGACGTGGGTGTATGCGGAGGTGCAGATAAGGGTTGGGCTTTTTTGGGGGGGAATAGACACATAGGCCTGCCGCAATTAAAAATTAATCACTTCACTGCAATTATTTTTGATAGTCGTGACCATTTATGCATAATCACCTAAAAACACCAGGTGATACTCTGTCAGCCTCCTCTGCATCTTCACTGGCTTTACAGTGGCGGTGCAAGACTCTTTGTATGGTGCATAGGCATATTTCTAATTACTCCATTGGCTGCAGCAGTGAAGGTGTGAGTAAAGCATGCTTGGCATGGTTTACAGGAGCGAAGAATTACCATTCTCGCTACTGCTACTTCTCTCACTGTTAGTGCTGGTTTAACTTAGGCTCTTACTGTTAGTTTTTAAAAGAAAGCTTTCACTTTTCCCAACTCATATTTTCAGTGGTTATGTGTTTTTTAATTATCTATGTCAATCCCCAGTACTACCACAACCACGTCCACAGGTAGACACGCAGGAACGAGGATGCACCTTTACATAATTGATGAGCAGCGGGAGCACGCTGCCAGTTTGCAGTTAGTTGGCATTCATGAACATGTACACACTCTCATGATCAAATCCAAGTTTTTTAGTGAGGTTTTTAGTAAGGAGGTGATTTTATGTGCAAATCTACACCCAGACTTATGAAAATTTCATGAAGACAGTGTTCTGTTTAAGATGGTGTCATGTTAGCAGATGTTAGCAGAGGACACAGAGATGTCAGAGCATCACCAGATTAACTGACATTGGCAACTTAATTTTTAGCCATTTCAGTGTAGCCCATCCCTAAGAAAACAGATGGAGGCAATTAAAAATTGATTACCAACACCGCAATTCGTTTTGTTAGTTTCAGAGTAAAAAAGGATTATCTTTAATTTCTCCCAGCAAAGGGTCAAGGGGGTCATCTCAGTAGCATCAGGGCTCTCCTGTTTCATATGTTTTATTCTCTAAAACTCTCCTGCTGACAATAGATCAATGACAATAGAGTGACAATAGATGTTGCAAATGGTTTTGTTTCGAACTGGTAACTGCTCGGCTAACACCTCAGCGCGTGAATTAGATGGGAAGGGATTCTCACTAAGATACCAGACTGAGTTTGGTATGGTGTGTCTTGTTTGAAGCTTTCAATCTGAACCTCCTGCAGGCAGTCGGCAACAAGGTGGGGAGAAAAGACTGTTGTGCATTTGCTGCCTCAGGTTCTGTCTTGAAAAATAAAGGAATGTTTTGAGTGTGACACTCGCGCAGCTTGTGGCTGTGCAGTATCTAAAGCAGACTTCGGGCTTGGAATAATTAGCGTAAACATATGGCGCGTGCCTCCTTTGAATTGGGGCCGTCCTCCCTTCTGCCTCAAGTCTCGCGCAGCAACCTCGACTCTAAGTAATCCACTGCACATGCTAATCACTTGGCAATTGATTTGGCCCTTTTTGGTCCAACAATTTCTGTAAACCACTGAATTGATCTGAGTAAAAATCAATTAACAGCTCTGGGAAGGTAAATATGGACAAAAGCAATATGGATTGCTCTGCATACAGTATGGGCATCAGAGTGAATTCTGGCAGCTGCTCAGGTGTGTGTGCATGAATACTCGGCGTGAACAAATTCCAATCAGGTTTGACTAGGCCCAGGTGAACTGTGATAAAAAAGGCAATCTGCAGTGATAAAGTTATATCATAGCCATCGAGAAGGAAAATGCACTTAACCCTCTACATTTAGATCTGCTGTGTTATCATCACAAGAATTGAAATTGATAACAGAAATGTGTCTTATTATAATCCCACAGACATAACCATAGAGACTTACTGTTTTAATAAGCTACATCTGAAGGAGGTGAGCAGAACAGAGCAGGCAGGGAGAGAGCATTTGCTGCTGGTTGGATATCAGATGTTATCAGTCTGTATTTATGCAGCATCATGGAGATGCAAGGTTGTTGTAAGACACTCCTCATAACTGGCCAGATTGTCCCTGTCATCGGGGGGTACGGGAGCTACAGTAGGCACTGCCTTACTCAGCGAAATAGTTCGGCCTGAAGCAGGACTCGCACCGAAATAAAACCCTGATAAGCATTAAAAGAGTGAGGAAGAAATGGGGGCATGGGGAATTATTAGAGAGTGGGTGTGACAGAGCCCAATATGAAAGGGAGATTATTACTGAGACAGGGAGGAGGAAAGAGGGAGACAGGGCTATATGAACTTACAACATGCTGACGCCATTTGTTTGTGCCCCTGTGCATTTTATTAAGCCTCTAACATAAAAGAGATTTAGTGCGAGCAGCTGAAGTCACAAAGTAATTATGCTATTGGAAATTCTGTGATTAAAAACACTCGCAATCCACACTGTACTGCATTCTTTTGTTTATTCCTAGAACATGCTGATGTGAATTTACCCTCTAGATTTAGAGGGGGAAAAATAAAAACTGAGGGGAAATTCCATAAAACAGTTTAAAAATGGAGATTTATCCATCAGGGGTGCATATAAACTACATAATTTGCAAGCACAGTGGTTTTCTGCATAAAGCGCGTCCTTGAATTGATAGGTGTAATAAACATACGTTAAGGTCATTGTGAATCTAGGATTCTCTTGAATAACAGGCTCATTTCAAATGGAAGGACAAGAGGAGGAGGAAAGAGAGACTGTACAGTACTGGAGAGGATTCGATCAATACAAAAAAGAAACAGTAAGCATGGGGAGACTGCCGGAAATGTCTTTTCAGCTGGAATTCTTTCCTGCAGCTCACAGTGTGCCAAGGGCTCTCCTAAGTGTCCAGATACCCCACAGAGGTGTTGATTAAGTCAAGCTGAAGGCCAAAGCCTGCCTGCAATCGAGAGCCCCCAGCTCACTCAGTAAGCTATCTGGTGACCCGTCTCCTGCTCATTCACTCTCCTCTCAGATACTGATGCTGAGAGGAGCTATTAGAGCGGGCCCCAAAAAGCATTCTGCAAGTTGTCGATAACCGGCGGGTACCAGGATTTGTTAAGATGGGGAGAGGAGTGAGGATGTGGCAGCACTGGGAGGCGGAGGAAGGTAAATGATCTCTGAAGGCCATCTTATTAATGAAGGCTTTTCATTACTAGCACTAATGCAAATGATTGGTGGGCCTAATGAGCGCCAAGGTGTGAGTGAACGAGGGCTCTGTGGAGCAGCACTGTATGATGATCATAGTGGGAGACAGAGGTGATGAGTTTCAACATCATATCTGGTCATGATGAACGTTCTGCTTGTATGAGAACAGACGGAATTGAAAGAAGGATGGATTAATGAGTTGATGGGTCAATGAGTCAATTGTTCACCGCCTCTACATGGTAGCCTGATACAGGCAAGAGACAAGATAAATGGTGAAGAGGATTCATGCATTTGACTGTCATTGGAGATACGGCCTAGAAGAGGCACGTCTCCATCATCGTCAGTCTTACTGTACAGTAGGTCCCTAGAAGATGATGGAGCGTGGTGCATTCTTTGAATCATTCAGTCAGCTGCTGTCATGAGTATTTCATTCTTTATTTATTTATTGCATGTATTAAACATCTGCATGATGCCCGTAAAAAATTAAATAATTAAAAAAAACCTTTAGCTTTTGCTGTACTGTGTTTAAAAGCACCCTTGGTGGCTGCTGTGACCCTCGTGTGTGGAGGGATTTAGACCGATTTACAGTTTTGGTGTGTACGGGATCAGTTCTGGCTCAGGAGTGTCTCATGTGGGCTCTTTCTGGGGAGCGGTGAGAGAAGGACCAGAGGCCACTGATTGATGGTCAAGGACACTGAACTCCTCCTCCATCCCTTGCTCACAGGACCCCTCTCTGCAGCCATGTCCGCGGGGGATTGGAATGATGCCTGGCCGGCTGCCGTCTACGAGCCACTAGTGGCTGCTTGAAAGATGCTCTAGCTCCAGATAGACATCGCCTGTTTCACTTGTACATTAGTCAGCCTCAAATAAATATCTGATTCTGTGCTGGTCACATTTGCGTGCAAGAGCCACATAATGGTTTATGACACTGTCACACACCATCTAACAGGTTGGTGATGTGAACATTATTTACTCTGAGCGAATGGAATGGAATGGAAGGTCGAAATAACCTGTGGATAAACAGCCGCGTGGAGATTTGGAAGCAGAAAACACACAATGATCAGGCAAAGGTCCAGTGAAGCTAACGTGATCACGGAGTCGGACACAAGGCAGAAGCTTTTGCCATCTATCGTTTTACGTGAAGTGGAATCTTCTGCAGTTCATTCACAGCAGGGTCTGATTTGCATGAATAAAAAAGAGGACCAAAACTCAATGCTGCAACTTTTATCAACTTTTGTCAGGAGTGAGAGTTTTTAGTAAAACAAAGTCCCATAACTGGATAAAAAAATATATATTGCGGTGTTTATCACAGATGTTTTACAAACTGAGCTCCATCTTTGTCATATTTTTCTACAGTATACCTATATATGCTTTATACTATTGGATCATTAAATCCTTCATTTAGAAACCATCATATTGTGGCTGATTAAGGTAGAGCTGGTGTTACATATTTATATACTGAACTACAATACCTGTATAGAGAGTCACTGTTGCATATTTTAGTTTGATTTACTATATTTATCGATAGTGGTTTGAAGTTCTGGGCCTTAGCTGTTGTGGTGATATGTGGGTTACTAAACTGCTGTCGAGGGAGATTTGGGAGGGATAAGCGGAGGGGAACAAGGACGGGAGAATGAGTGTAGCTCATACTTAAGCATGCTATTTAAAGCGACTGGCTCCCGTCCAGAAACAGAGATAGAGAGCCAGGAATTGTTATTTTCACATAACTCTGGCTACTGCTGAGGACGTTTTTTTTTTTTTTAATTCTGTTGCAAAACAGTAATTGAAGCATATCTCTTTCATCTCCACTTATCTCCTCTGCTCCTCTCCCTTTGGAGCGCCGCTTGTCTTCCTAGCGTTTGTACAGCTTGACACTGTTGGTTTCTCTGTGATAAATTGTCTGGGATTTTGGTTTGTCATTGTAGCTCGCTGCTGATGAACATGGCAATTAAATTCAACCCTCAATGAAGCAGAGCTCAGACAGAACCCCCCATCCAGCTTTTCTTCTCTCTGTTGTCCTTAGCTCTTTCATTTTCACCCTCAAACCACCTTTCAATCAATCAGTCAATGCCCCCCCCCCATCAACCTTCGCCTTTGTTGATTAACTCCTTTTCCACCTGTATCTCTTTCACTTCGCTCACACTTGTGCCGTCTGTCTGTCTCTCTCTTTCTCTTTTATTCGCTTCGTATTAATCTGAATTGTGATGGTGTTGCAGCCAGTTCCTGGTTGGGGAGTTAATTAAAGTGGCAAGTTCCAACCCACACAGTCAAAACAATGGAGGCCGCTGCTTTTCAAAGCAACACGGGGAGACATTAAACAAGCCCTAACTCAAGCTCTGCAAGGAGGCAGCAGCGCTCGCTATACTTTTATCTCAGTTAACACGTCCTGTTCTGAAGCACGGAGGGTTTACCGTTACTCTCCAGGTCAGGCACCATTAACCATAGCAGAGAGCCGGTAATTGCTGCTCTTCATGCCGCAGTTGATGATATCAGAGTGATCACCACGGCCTTTTCTCAGTCACCCACTGTACTGACTCTGATCAGAAGAGAAATTGAAAAAAGGCGACGATTTGCCTGTTTCCCTCCTGTCACTTCACTCACATTTGCGGAGACAAACACACGACCCATATGCACACAAAAATGATTTGTGCTAAGGTGGCTAGCACAATGCAGCGCACTCAGGCTCAGGCAACAGTGGGCCGCCTGAACAGGACAGGAGCTGTTGCTATGGATACCATTTCTCTGCTCGCTCTCACAGCCCGGGAAAACTGTGTCATTATCCTGTACTCTGGACAGGAGGAGAGAGAAGGGATACAAAGGGAGAGGATGAGGTAGAAAGAGGAGACAAAGATGAAAAGGCAGAGGCAAGGAGAAAGAGGAGAGGGACTTCTCTTCAGGCTGAGAAGACGTGCATCCAACCCTAAGTACTATACATCATCTGAATTTACACCCATTTGTCCCCCCCCCCCCCCGCCGCTTTCGGTCGGTCAGGTTGGTTATACAGTAGTCTTCAATTTAAAAGGTAAACAAGGCTGAAAAATAATGCTTGAAACTGTCAGGTAGAAGCAGAGCTGCACCAAGTAATAATGGGATGTTGTTTTTGTTTTTCACAGATACTGGCATCGCCTCTGAAAATGATCTGTTGTGTTGTATGTTGGATACAAACTCAATCCATGTTTTTACACACCAAAAGTTCATCTTAAATAACCACCTCGTCCACAGGCACGACGTCTCTGCACAATGCCGGTCTTTTATACAGAAGAGCTTACGTCGTGAGCCATTTCTAACCTTAGAAACACAAAGAGAAGGGATTTAAACAGTATGTTCACGACCTCATCTGTTTGTCTGCACAGTATGTGTGTATGTTTATGTGTGTAAAGGTGGTTATTCAGTTCTTTGTGCTCCATGAAGTCTAAAGGAGTGGAGTTACTGTACATCGCAACCTAATTACATGGCCGTTTAACTAGAGGCACCCTGCTGCTGTGGGCTGCTCACCGCATGATTTCCCCTGGTGGAGCAGAGCCTGTTTGCACCGCCTTGCTGTGCTCCGTGTTCAGGCCTTCATGTGACCCGTGCGTGCAGTTGTACGTGTGCGCTGACGGGGTGTGTGTTTTGCAACCTGTGAAGTGAGCTTTATTGAGCTACAGGCTAAGAGAGTGTATTTGTGATGGCGAGACAGAGTAGCTGCTCCAAATGAAAGGCTGCCCTCTGCCTTTGCCCGTCGGATGCAGATCCCCGAGGAGACATCATCGCATTATTGTGGCTGTCTGCCGGTCTGAGAATCACAAGCACACAAAACAAAGCCTCCTTCCAAAGCCATGTAAGAAACGACCTTGTGTATCCCTCAATTATCCTCCCCTTTACTGATGGCTTATTTGGACTTCTGATTTGACAGAAAGGAAAACACGTGGTGTGGGGGCGGGGGGGCGGGGGTTAAGTGTTTTAAACCAGGGCTAAAAATTGCAGAGATGGAAGGAAAGCTTTTTTGACACATTTCGACCAAGATTCAAAGGTGGAACACCCAAAAGAACAAGAAGGGAGATTATTTTTGTTTTTATATACCTAAAAAGTTTAACGAAACAATGTATTATTTCATTGCAAAATCAAATAAAAGTATGTTTTCATAGGATATCTGCACCAGTTTCAAACATGCAGCGCCATGACACATGCAGTAATAACCAGCTGCAGCACCGGCATAGGTTTGTTCAGGAACAGTAACAGGGACATCCAGGTGTTGTACAAGCTCAGATCACCAGAAGAACATCAGTAATGTCCTTAACAACTCCTTTTTCTTCTTCTTTTTTTTTTTACTCGTGGCCCTATTTTCCCATGTTTAGGACAATAATATTTATAAGCACAAAAAGTTCCGAGGAACATCTTGAAATGCAGCTGCTAAACTTGTGAAATGTGATGATGCGACAAGGCAAAACAATCTCACTTTGCAAAGTGAAAGTTCACTTTTGCAGCTGATGCATTTGAAGCGTCTGACAAAGCATTATAAAGGATCTCTGCATAGATGGGCCTTTCTGATTAGATGTGCTTCTCCTGGTCTCAGATGTATCAGCCCTTTCAGGCTCTGTTTTGTGAAGCATATTACCACATTATTACAAAAGATAAAGACCCACCAGCGCTTATCATAGCCACGTATTTGTTGATTATGCTGATTATTCAGCTGGTTTTCAGTTGTTTGGATTGGGCATTTGGATTATGTATGACTTAGAAATAGAGTTCTTATAAATTATCGAAAGGACCAGCGGAAATAGAGGCAACAAGTCAAACCTGATGATATGATCACTTCCACGCTAGTTTCTGCAGGTTCTTTGCTACAGTCCAAACTTAAAAAAGTGCAAATAAACACTACTGTTTGTTTTTTTTTAGAAGCTACACTTTATAAACTCACTGACATTAGATCGCTGTTCTCGGAGCGGCTCCCTCGGCTCTCACCTATGTTTACACTCTACTCTTGCTTCAGCAGCTCACAATCTCTTGAGGTTTCACAGCGGGACCTCAGCAGAGATCATCGCTATAATGTTACATCAACACTCTTCGCCTGTTAAACCTGTCACAGACAGAGATGGAACCCACTAATTAAGTGTAAAGGTGGTTTATCTGAACATGTCCAAGAAGTGGAAATGGATCACAACCCCAGTATTATTTTATAGTTGTCCTTTAAAATACGTTGAATCTGAAACACGGCAGAGCGTTTCACGTGTTGTGATCAGACGGATGGATTCTGCCTCAGTGTCTTGATTCAGGGTTGGGATAGCAGCGTTCGAGAGAGCTGGACGCACTTTGATATGTGCGGCTCCATATGGAGCAGCAGCCGGTGGACACGTCCTGCAGCTCTGGGAGCAGTTTGGGTCTGGAATCAGGAATGAAGAGACACGTGTCACGAGTCCTGTTACGTGCAGAGACACGTGACCGGAGTAACGAGGAGCATAGAAGCCATTTAGTACCAATGAGTCTGAAACTCATGCAAACTGTTTGTCTCAAATACAGGCACTTTTACTCGTCTTTGCCTCGTGTTATTACACTGGAGCTGTGTAGCAGTTTCTTGATTAACAAATTCTAGAAGAAACTTGTGTAATTGCATTTATTTGAAAAATATTTAATATAAAGTAAAATATTAGATTATTGCTTGAATATCATATTGATTGCCTGTATTTTTATGTTAAAAAGGTGCTTGTAATTATGTTTCAAGTGCGTTTATCTTCTTTAGCAGAAATGATGTTCTGGCGAGACTTGAAACACCTCAAATGTTTTTGTGTCTTCAATGACTCAAATCATCATTTTTATCATCATTCAGTCTAAAACATAGAAACGAAGCTTAAACATTCTGTAAAATAATCGGTACTAATGGATGGTGGTTTAATAACATGTTTAATAATGATATAAGTACCGTAATGCTTACTGGTGAAGCAGGACGAGGGTCTTTAAAGTCTCCGCTTAAGAACGGCTTCAAATCAGTGGCTGCGCTATTACTGTTGTCATAGCGGGGTCATTTGTAACCTCATAGCGAGCTGACTGTGGATTTGGAAACGGTTACTGAGGCTGAATGAAGGTGCAATCACAACTAATCAGAGCTTGTCTTGTTTCCTGCCCACAGCGCCCAACACTGCACCCTATGGGAGCACAGGAAGTGCACACATCCCGCTGGCCTGCCGATACCTGGTCCTGGCTCTCTCCTCCTTCATCAGCATGTACTAGCGGAGGCCAGCGCAGACACAATGACTGTCCAGAGCATTTATGAATCCTTTTTGACGTTGCTGATGGCTGGAATCCAATCTGGTACATTTTGTTGGAAAGCTGAGGTGGGAAAATAATCAGCTTCATATTGTGTGGGGAAATTGTTTTGTTTGTTTTTTTTCTTTGCTTTTCAGTGAAATTTCTGTCATGTAAATACTATGATGGTTTTTTTTTTTCTTTATTCTTATTATTTCCTCTTTCACATGCTATTTTTCTTTACTGATTGAGCACCTAGTGAACCGGTACTCACCCCCCACACCACTTCCAGTCATATCAACAGCCGCCATCCCTCCCAGATGAGTTACTTTCATGCCTCTCTTCCCTTTGAGACGGTGGCGCAAAATTCCCATCTGTCTTTGTACAAGGCTAAAAAGAAACAGTTGTGCCAAGTCTCACGAATTACCATACCAATGTTGTCTTGAATGTATTATGGGGTATTGAACAAAGAAATTTAGATTCCAAACGATACAAATTTTGATTATGGAGTGTGTTCCAAAAAAAGAAATATTACATATGTATATATATATATATATATATATATATATATATATATATATATATAGACAAACAAAAAAAAGATAGGGCTTTTTCAGAACCTGTGTTGTCATGATGACTCAGTAGATGGATGAACAGTTTTGAAGGTGTGCTTTGTCGTTTTCTGAAACCGGTCCTACAGTTACCATACCTGCCTAACAGCTTCGATCAGGCAGCCGTCAAAGTAGCAAATTCTATTGTATTGTATCTTTATATTTTAACGTAGTGTAGGGCCTCGTTTGACGGTGGGACCAGCATTGCTCATTCAGGCAAGAACATGAACACAGATAATACGTATATGATACATCATGAACGGAGGAACATCGCTGCCGTTTTGTTTACAATTCCTCTAAAATATCACAGTACATTTTCCATTCTTTTTATGTGCATATGTGAATAACAAATGAACAAAATCAAGTATTTTAAGTTGACTTTTTTTTTCTTTCCCTTTTGGACTCTGCCACCTTCAGCAGCTGAGAATCTACTGATCATCTCTGGCTGGAAATTAACATATATATATATATATATATATATATATATATATATATATATATATATATATATATATATATATATATATATGAGAAAGAGAGAGTATAGTTATTGGCTTTAACCTTTGCTGTGATATTTCGATAACTGATTCTGAAAAGACAACATTCTGCCAGATCATTTTATTTCCTCTTTCCCTCTTTTTCTAATTTAGAGATGAAGATCATGAGCATGTGAACCACCGCCGATGCGGCATAGGCTGCTAACAGTTCCTCCAAGATGAACAAGTTTAGGAACGAGATAATCAGCAGCTATTAGAGCTCAGAGCAAATTGAGATAGCTGAAGCAACTATGACTTAAAATAAATCATATCAAGACTCAAATTGATGTATCAAGACCAATCAATGTTACAAGGGTTTTCCTTCTTAGAAGAAACAGTCAGGGCACCAATCATCCTCAACTGTCCTCATTTCATGGTTGAAGCAGAGATACTGCACTGCAATGCCTTAATAGAACCATAGATATGACTTTCCCTTCCTTCAAAAAGGACACCCACAACAGGAAACAGCTCATTCCTCCGACATACCGCTGATGGCTGAATGTTCATTAACCGTTCGCTGACTTGTCTTTCAAATAAGGCATTATACCAGAAACCCGAAGGCTCTCACAGGTACTTTTCCAATATGTCAGTTGCGGCTGACACAAATGCTCCGTGGTACAGGTGAACACATTTGTGAGTCGTGTTTGGATTTAGACTGTGTTATAATTTGCCCCTCGATTAAGGGAATAACTATTCAATTCACTGAGTGTTTTCCTACGTGAACCTGTGACTGCAAATCTGCAAAACTATAGCCATCAGAGTTAAAAGACCTAAAGCACAAACACTGTCATTATTTTTGTGGTGATTTCTTTTCTTTTTACTTTTCCTTTTTCAGGTTTTCTGAAACACTTTTTTTTTTTAATTGTTTGGACTGAAATTGTTCTCGGCTTGTTTTACAAAATATAAAAATACTGCATCATATGATCTTGTTTAAATGTTACGGTATATTGAAAATGGGTCAGACATATATTTCTTCTCTTCCTTTACAAAAACAATGTATAAACAAAACATTTGAAACATGTAAAACTGGATATGTGACATTTATTTGAATGAGGCACAGTATGGCATAGCTTACAATGTTGTCGGCTTCATTTAGATTCCATTACTGTTGTTGATTTAGGTGCGTTAAAAAGAACAATGTTTGCAATCAGATTACCTACTTTTTGAAAAAGGAGAGGGTGTGAACCAATATAAACAGTATTATAGAACATAATCAATGTGTGTATATTTGGAGAAAATAGGTACATTTTGATCTGTAGAGCCAGTGTGTAGTCATAGTTTTCACACACTTGCGTGTTTGAAGATGTGCAGAGAGTGTGGTTGTGCTGCATGTCAAAGTTAACCTGTGTTTTTAAGGTGGCCATTTAACAGATCTTCAGGCTTTTTATGAATGGAAGCATTTTTTTTCCAAACATTTGGTTCATAAACCTGGTCTGAGAGTACGTACCTCCTAAAGATCACCAGGCTGTGTTTGTATGTGATTTCTTTTCAATTGACTTTGCTGATGAACTAAATCAACTGCTCCTCAGTTATAATTAAAATGATTGTTGTGGCACACTGGTGACAGTCTGGAGTTATGCTGGTTGCTCGTCCAAGCACTGAAGACCATGCTAGTATTCCATATGAACTGTACTGGATGTTGATTATTTTGAATATGGTATTAACAAGTCCCTTTTCTCAAATCAGTATTATTTGCAATAAAAGTCTTCATGTTACAATATAAACCCACATCTGAGTTAATGAGCACTCAAAGGGGTTTGTCATTATCATGACAGCAAGAAGAGACAGTGATGAGACAACATCCTCCTCAAAACACTCCTGGAGGTCACTGTTCCCCATGAGGGCAGAATCAAAACTGCTAACAGGTTTTTTGCATTTTTACTTTCTACTAATCAGCATTTCGCGTAAGTTTGCTATTCCTTCTCTGTAACCCCAGTACACGTGCATTACATGGCAGATTGGGTGACGCCAGCTGCTCGTGTGTCTTAACATGAAAATTAAGTCTGGTTGATGTGGCTAGTTTAAAACTAGAAATTTACAGAAATAGAGAGAATCATTTATGGTCAAGAAATGTCTGCTTGCAAGAGAGCACCTGTTCAGGTTTTTCACATCATGACTGACACACAGAAAAGGCTGGTAAAGAGGCGGAGAGGGCTTGATTGCAGCCTTAAGCAAGGGTTTGAATCATTTGAGTGATGACTTGGTGCTTAACAGCTGCTCTTCGTCAATCCAAAGCTGGCCTAGCGTTGCCTGGGCAGAGCTGCCAATGTTTGACTTCTCTCCCTCCTCGCTTTTACCGCTGGTGTCTGAAAATGGTCGTTCCCGTCATGACTGAATGCCACAACAATCCCTGCGTTACCGACTGCATGGAAAAGGTTACCAGTTGGACGCATGTTGAGCATTCGCTACTCACGCTGAGGGTCCTTTCATGCCTGGCCAACAATTAGATATTTTAACCAAGCTGCCCCGGTGTAACTGCAGTTCCCAAATGATCGTAATGAAACAAAAATGTGTGAGGGTTAAGCCAACACAGAATCCAAAACTGGCATACTTTTATAAAAAGTACAGTTTTACAGCTGGCAGGGTGAAACGTGAAATCGGCCGTGGCTTTAAAACCGTATTACATGGTGAAGGCACAAAATGTGTTTAATTCACGCCAGTACCGCAGAAAGCAAGAAACTCCCCCATTCCCCCCCTCCGCCTTGGTTACCATGGTGACAGGTCCCAGAGCAACATCACCGTTTCTGTGAAAGAGCTGAGGATTTAAAACAGACCTCATTCACAAAAGAGCAATTCAGTGTAATCTTATAAAGTATATATACTGTAGGTTGCAAAACGCGCATCACTAAGAGTAATTACATTAGTTATGTCTCCAAATGATGTGTATTATTGTTTTGTAGTTCTCACTGGGTGAATCGTGCATATCATTGGTGGTCTAAAGCGCGTCTTGACCTGGGCGAGGCGGGTGCAGCTCGTTGGATACGTGTGTGTGCAGTGCACTCAACTTATCGAATCATTTTAATAGTCCAGCATCGTGCGTCTTTGATCCCCGTCCCCCTGGCATGGAGCGCTGTATAAACCCCTCGCGAGCCCAGATACCACAGGATATACCTTACAATTAACTACACTGCACTGTATCGTCTCTGAGAAAATTCATAGCTCTGTTATAGTAACTACTAACGCCGTACCACAATGCACTGGGCCGGATCGGACTTTTCTCCAAATAGTAACAGCATGCTTTTAACAGCATCCTGTGACCCGAATAACACTCTTGACTTCAGCATCCCCTGGTGTGACTTACCACAGGCTGGTGTGCGTTAAAGACATGTAAAGACTGAAAAGAGGCCACTCCCCACCCCCACCAGCCCACCCCACCTGCAGGCATCGCTGGATCACCTCGTGCTCCCAGCTGACAGGTGACGGGGAAAAATCTCCTCACTTTTTCATTTAAGATAAGATGATTTAAAATATTCATGCTAGTGCGTATCATTACGGCCCCATGATCCCCCCACCCTGAATTTTTAAACTTCCCATTTCAAAGCTCTTCCCTTTGCCCCGATGTATCACTTTCTTCTGTGCGAGTGCATTTCTTATGAGCTTGGCTGTGTTGTATTATGACACAGCAGCTGTTTAATCTCAGAGCGGAACAAGTACTGTACTGACTGTGCCTTTAAAGTACTTTATCAATCAGTGTAAAATCATTACCCAAACTTTATTTGGAACATCATTGCCATGCTGAAGCTTCTGTGTGCAGTCTTAGCTGTGACAAAAATATACAAACTATCGCTCAGTTCACAGTTTTCATTTCATTTCATTCAATCATACACTCTTTTACTCGTTTACTGACATCATATACTAATTATGGGTACATCTCTGAGGTGGGTTTAATGAAACATAATGGCTCTCCTGCCATATTCACCCCCCAAATCGTGTTTAATATGAACTGTAAATTGTCATTCTGAATAATTAACAGTTCATCTCGATTTATCTTCCAGGGAAGCAGAAGTGGGGTTCAGATTAACTGCTCTATCCTCAGTTTGTTTTCGGTGGTCAAAGTCGCATCTGCCTTCCTGAAACAATCCTGCTCCTGATGCTATATAAAAATCTCAGCTTCAGCTCCAAAAACATAACCGACTGGGCCTGCAGCGGCACTCGGCAACAGTGTCTGAGAGTTTTGTGATCTGACCATCAATATCTAGGTGTTTACAGGACGTCTCCTTGCAAATGAGTCCACGTAAGAGTTGTGATTTCCTGCAGCACATTCTGCAGGTTGAACTAACACCGCGAGCACCGTGTCACAGTGTTGTTTGGCGCGTCTCAAAAGGTTTCTATGGCCAGCATGAACAGAGAGGAGACTGCAGGCATTGTGAGAGAGGGATTCCTCCTGACCTTGTGGTTAATGAAACTCTTCCCGTGCCTTTGCCAATTTTAACTGGGAGATTGTGTCATACTACACTGGGGCTGCTGCCGGGCACCTGCAGACACCATTCAGCCTCGCTGAACAGCTTACCGCGTTGTCAGTATGAAAAGAAAAAGAAAAAAAAAACTCTTGTTGAATGAATTCGGTCTGCAAGGTACATTTGTTGTTAGCAGAAGCTTCCCCTTCTGTCAAATCCAGGTAGGTGGAGGATGAGAAAAGGAGAACAGTCCCTGTGCAAGTTTGGTTCAATCCGAAATGGAAGCAGAAAAAGATCTCTTTCCCCTTAAGATTTATTTTCCTGTCTAAGACATTCCAGTTTGTACAGAAACAGTAGGTAGCTCCTTGCTCGTGTGGGCATTCACGTTCTTTGCAATCTGAAAGCTGAACAGCTGCCAGTAAAGGGGAGGTGGGGTGGGGGGTCACGTCATTCTAAAAAGAGGCTGCGTGAAGTATTTGTCAACCTGTCCCTCATTATTTCCAGTGGACTGGAAAATAAGTTGCCAGTCAATGATGCAGAGCCTGAGATAATGCCCGGGTTTTAAAGCGAGCTATCTGAACCAGGTGTCTCCATGACACTGATGACTGAATCACGCAACGCAGAGGGTTTTCTCATGAAGCTCCCGCAGCAATTTTTCAACAAGGATCGACGGGATTGACATGGAAGGAAAAAGAAAAGAAATCCACTATTTGAGTGACACTAAATGTAATCCTATTTTATATGTTTTCGCCCCAATAAAAGGCAGATTACGTGTAGTTTTGCTTACACTGTCTGACACAGAGGATCGGCCCTTTGTATCACACGTCTCCTCAATGACAAGGTCAACGTGTGAGGTGCATCATTTCCTCTGTCAAATATATTTACTTATTCTACCATTTTTGTTCTTTTTTTTGTTTTACATTTAATACATTTTTTTGTTTTTTTTGTTTTTGTTAAGAAAGACATATAAAAACATTTTCTGTATAGGGTTTTGTAATCTTTGCTCATTGTTTTATTTGAATCTCCATGCTGAATAATGGTGTTCTTAAAAGGTCTGGAATGGAAATGTTTACTCAGATGTGTTTGAAGGTCTCTTAGCCACCAGGGGCATAGTTGTACATTTATAGGCTCTAGATCATGGAATGATATATATGGCTTCAAGTGGCATTGATATATCTATATATAATATATATAAATATATATTGATATTTGTCCAGAAAAGAGAAAATTCATGTACTTTAATTACTTTAAAGCTTACATTGTGTATAGCACGTATGCAAGTCCATTTTCATCATGTTTGATGTAATTTTGTAGCAGTGGTTTGATACTAATAAATGGAAGTTGATGATGGAATTGTTGATTGTGTCCGAATGGTTGGTCCTTTACAGCTGCGGAGCTGGGAACAACTCTGTCATGTTTTTACACTTGTTCAACAGGAACCCGTTGCAGCCACACTGGATTACAGTAATCTATTCACAACACATGACCGACTAAAAATATCCTAGTCAATTATGTACAAGACAATACGTTGTGTTTTTTCTGCAAATGACTCATGATTAGCAGGAACCAAGGGGGTTACATCCAGCTTAGTAGGCTGATGCAAATTTGGAAATAAAGAAAATTGTGGTTCGTCAAATAACCACTGAGGGTTGACTCCGAAAGTGAGTCAATCTTCTTAGACCCCCATGGTAAAAACAGCAGAAATAAGCACATTTCCACCTTGGTTAAAAAAAAAAGGCTTTGGTCTACATAGCTACATTTCTTATCCATGGCAACTATATGGGGTGATTTATTTTTTTTTTTTTTTTTTAATCTGGCAATATTTCAATAAACAATAAACGTACTTATTAATAGGGGTGTGGTCTTTTGATTGCCGGCAAGCATAGCTATTGGCTAGCTGTCAATCTTTTGCTACTTTGTGCTTAGCAGGTTCAAGTTTATTTAAAAAGCACTTTAAAGCAGCACAATGTAACTTTCAGCTTTTGTTGAGTTTGGCGGCTCCTTTGGACAAAAGCGGTAGTGCTTTACCAGTAGTGTGGAAGGGTTCCTACCATGCTCCTCAAAGTTACATAGTGCCAGTGAAGGCGATACAGACCCCTCAGACCATGACAGAGGTGTCATTAAACCTGTTGTAAGTTGATGTACCATCACAATGACTCTGGAAATATTAGATTAAGGTGGAAAAGTTACATTGTGCTGCTTTAAAAAAACAACAACAGCTGTCCAAAGTGCTAAATATTAATGCTAAAAAAGTGCTAAATATTCATTTATGTATTATATAAAATAAAACATATATATATATAACATATAATATATAATAAAACATAAATGAAATACAACAATCATCAAGCTAGTGAGTAAAAATGAGTTTTAAGATGAGATTTAAAAAAACAGTCATAGAAGGAGCCAGGCGTATGTGCAGCTCAGTCCAGAGTTTGGGGCAGTTACTGCAAAGGCCCGGTCCCCCCTGCTCTTTAGCCTGGAGTTGGTCAGCTGACCTAAGAGCCCGAACAGGTCTATGCACATTTAAAATACCTGAGGTATAAGAAGGTACAAAGACCATGTAAAGATTTAAAAAAAAATAAAAGAATTTTAAAAATGTATCCTATAACGGACGGGGAGCCAACGAAGAGCTGCAACCACAGGTGTAATATTGTCCCGCCTTCGCGTTCTGGTGAGGTGGCGACTTGCAGCATTTTGAACCGGCTGCAGACGGGACAGGGAGGAACAGGTAACGCCTACAGTAGTCTATGGGATGACACAAGGGTGTGTATAACTTTCTCAAAGTTTTCGAAAGATAAAAAGGGTTTAACCTTGGACAAAAGACTCAACTGAAAGAAACTAGATTTTACAACTGCATTCATTTGTTTCTCCATTTTAAAGTTAGAGTCCAAAATTACACCAAGGTTTTTGGCAGTATCCAACATAGCTTTTCTACTTCTGTACAATTGTACTAACAGACACCCAGGTTCCAGGTTAAGAAACAGGCAGCTTGTGCTAACCATGTGTTGGTATCCAACAGTTGGTTAAATGCAGTGGTTAATTGTGATGTCATCTAGGGATGGGCGGTATGGACTAAAAAATGTATCACGATAATTTCTGGCATTTATCCTGATAACGATAAAAATGACGATAACAAAAATACCAATTCTTTCTTTCTTTCTTTCTTTCTTTCTTTCTTTCTTTCTTTCTTTCTTTCTTTCTTTCTTTCTTTCTTTCTTTCTTTCTTTCTTTCTTTCTTTCTTTCTTTCTTTCCCTTCTTCCCTTCCTCTTTTCTCCCTTCCTCCTCCCCCTTCCTTCCTTCCTTCCTTCCTTCCTTCCTTCCTTCCTTCCTTCCTTCCTTCCTTCCTTCCTTCCTTCCTTCCTTCCTTCCTTCCTTCCATAAATCCAGCTTTACACAAAAACATCATCAACGGGAATTGATCATTTTTACCATGAGATGACAAATTCTTATCGTGAAGAATTTTTTTGACGGTATATCGTGAACGGTAAAATATCGCCCATTCCTAATGTCATCACTATAACACTTTTTAAAACCGGAGGTCTGACTTTGCAAATTGGGGGATCATATGAGGATGAAGCAAAAGTCTGCTGGGACTAGTCAAACAGCCCGCAACACCAGTAGACTTTCCCGTCTGGAACTGGTTAAACCTCGGAGAGCCTGAGTGACTCTCTGCTGGTCCTCGTTGATGAGAATCAGAGTAAAGTAATATTGATTAGCATCACAGGTTAGCACAAGCTATGAGCTAACTGTGACTGAAATGGGCAGCTTCCCGTTTAAAAAATAAAACCATGGAAAAAGCACTTCAGAAAACCGATCGGTGACCCCACAAGTGGTTCTCTCAGTTCTTTTTACTCAGTCTATGGCTGTGACAAACCTCTGGGCCCCAGAGCCGATCTCAGGATGAACCGGGTGTTAGATGGATTCAGCTCCTAAGCACTTCCCAACTGTTCCTGAAAAAGGCTTCAAATCAGCTTTGCAGAAAACCCATGGGTGACGTCACAGGGGGTTTGTCCTCTTGGACAAAAGTATATCCGTCTATCTCACCTGCTCATGAGCAGTCTATGGTAGGAAAATGGTCAAATGTTTTTGACATTCATTTTAGAGTTGAATCTGCAATGATTTTATTTCAAAAAGTTAGTTAGTTAGTAATTTCTGGGGATATGAAAATGTATGTGTCTCCTTTGGACTGAACTGTTTTTCTGAATTGTTTTGCTATAAAATGTGATCTGATCTTTATCTAAGTCACAATTATACACAAAGCACTGTGCTTGAGCTGATAACACACAAACAATTATAATTTATCATGACTTTATTGAACAAGCTCATAAAAATTCATAGCTCTGGTGGAAAAGTTAAATCAACTAATTACTTCAAATAAAGATAATTGGAGTCAGTGCTTCACACACCTGAAGTCCATTTAATGAATTGATTTGAAAGTGCAGATTAGAGCTATGATTGATAAATGGCACGAAAAGCTTTAAGGTTTGCTGCTCTTAAGAAACCTTAGAGGATGTGATCCATGCCTGACAAAAAGGAGATCTCTAAGACATACTGTACAGTCAAGAATAGTTGATCTGCCTGAGGCTGCAAAGGAGTTATCTAAAAGTGTTTAGACACTCATTGGTCCACGGTTAGATAAACTGTCTATTAAAAAAAGAAATCAGTTTAGTACTGTGCTTATTCTTCCAAGTGTGGTCTTACAGTCAAGATGACACCAAATGCAGGCTGTGGGAAGCTCGGTACCTCAGTTACTGAGGAGGCTAGATATATCTATAGGGCACCTTTTTAACCTCATTCAGGATCTACAAAGCGGTTTACAATTTTTTTCTCATCTACCCGTTCATGCAAAAACACTCACTTAACGGCACTTTTATTACATATTCACTGTATAGAGCAGCACTTTGATCTTTTACACCCATGCATGTGTGGTTTATTGTTCTCCCCAAGGACACTTAGACACATGACAGGATTTGGGATCAAAAAGCTGACCTTCTCAGAGTTCTAGTGCATTACTGGTAGGATCTGACACATGGCCAGAACATGGCAGGATTCCACAGAGGAAACTGAAGCTCGTTGGAAACTTTCCACACGCATCCTGCTACTGGGAAAATGTGTTGTAGACGGATAAAACAAAAAGCTTCATTTTTCTAGAGCAGGGGTCGGCAACCCAAAATGTTGAAAGAGCCATATTGGACCAAACGAATATGTCTGGAGCCGCAAAAAATGAAAAGTCTTGTATAAGCCTTAGAATGAAAGCAACACTTTGCATGTTTCTATATTACTTATAACTGGGGATTTCTCGGATTTTTTTTTTCGAGAAAATTTCGAGAAAAAAGACGAAATGTTGAGAAAAAAGTCGAAATTTCGAGAAAAAAGGTGAAATGTTGAGAAAAAAGTTGAGGAAATAGTCAAAATTTCGTGAGAAAAGTCAAAATGATGAGAAAAAAGTCAAAATTTCGAGAAAAAAGTTGAAATGTTTAGATTAAAAATGAGAGGAAAAAGGAAGAAAAAAAGAAGAAAAAATCAAAAAAGAAAACAGGAAAAAAAAGAAAAAAAGGTCAACATTTTTTGAAAAAGCTCCAGAGCCGCGGGTTGCCGACCCCTGTTCTAGAGGAAGACTCCAAAATTGCACAGTTAACCACCATCTAAAAATCAGTGAAGCATGGAGTCTGGAGTATCATGATTGCGGCTTGCCTTGCTGCTTCAGGGCCTGGCCCATCTGCCATAACTGAAGCTATGATCAATTCCCACTTTTACCAACATATCCTGGAGGACATTGTCAGAGTGGCTGTCAGTTAAAGCTTAGTGCAAGGAAGGTGATCCAGCAGGACAATGGCACAAAGCCTTCATTCATCCCACAAGGGAAAATTATTCTCTGCTTTCACCAGTTCTCTAGTTGTACTAGGAGCAGTAGGCTGCTATTTTTTTCAGCACCTACAGCAGTTAGGGTTAAGGGGCCTTGCTCAGGCCCAAAGTGGTTCACCTTGGTTGCAATCCGTGGACTATGAACCTGAGTCCTCCGGACTCAAGCCCACCTCTGTAACCACTACACTACCAACCTTTTTCTTCTTTCTTTTTTTTTAATCCACCACTGAATAGTCTCAGAAAAAAAGCCCAGAGCTTAACCTCATGGAGATGCTGTGAAATGGCATCAGAAGAGCTGTTCACAAATGTGCCTGGAATTGAGCATTTCCATACGGAAGAACCGTCCAGAACCTGGTCCTGGATGTGGTGCAGGTCAGATGCAGAGCTACTGAAAGCATTTCCTTGATGTCACTGCTATCCAGGAGGATAAACCCAGCTGTTAAGTCCATGGGTTCATATACTTTTTCCAGCAGCACTGTGCATGTTTAATGGATGTGTTTTTGGCAGGAGATACTATAACTAATTCTCTGTAATCAGTTTAAGCACATTGTGTTTTTCATGTTATTGTGACATGGATGAGGATGATGTTTGGCAAATTAATGTAGAAATCCAGTTCATTCTAAGATTAAGAAAAAAGAGAAAGAGCTCATTACAGTGAAGTGTGTGGGGGATTAAATGATCTCCAAAAGACACCATGTTAAAGATAAAGATGCATTATTTTGCTTTTGTAAAAGCTTTTGAAAAAAAATTATCTAAGGTTACCATGTTTAGGTGTCTCAGAAGTTTGAGCTCCATTAACTATTAACTAAGTCTCAGATCTTCACCAGCTTGTTAGGCTCATGGCTTGTCCATTATCCTCATTAGGAATGAGCAGGTGATGGAAAGTTAAAAGCTTTATAAAGACTGACTCCAACCCTGTCCCGACCTGCAACAGTCTTTGGCTCTTCTGAACTTCTGCCAAAAATTGTTAATTTAAATAATTGATGCCCACAAAGCAGAGCGAGGATACAAGAAATGCATTTTCAGGAAGCATTTCTCAGCTTGTAATGCAAATTGGGATACTGAGGTCAATTTGAGGTCTGAAAGAAGGACAACTTTGAGAGAGAAATCTGCTTTTTGGAGCAGCTATACAGTCAAATGAAAAGCAATATTTGCATGAGGATTTGCAGATTAAGGAGTGATGGTGCATTGTTCTGATGTGCAGCCAAATCAGCACAGATATTCTTGGAAGAACTACCAGACGAAAGTCTTTCCTGCAAGCACATTTTTTTAAATCTAAAACAAATTTCCTGAATCAGTGGATCGGTCATTCAGCATCTTAATAGCAACATTTAGCTCAAAACCACCCTGTCCATGAGCATCCTCTCAGAACTACTAGCTAGTAAACCTCTTGGCACATAAATTGTGCCTGAAATGAATTAACTGCATATTTATCTACATCAATGTCCACCTTTTTAAATTACTTTTTACCAACTCTGCATTACAATGTACACAATAAAGAAGCCGGAACAGCTGCAACTCCACAACTGATTACTCACTGCTTTTTAAAACTATTGTGCAGAACTTCGACAGTGAAATGAATATCTCATAACATTTCAGCCTTGGCCAAGGACGGCCAGATAATGCTGATGAAGCCTATAAGATGCAGGTGAACCCTTTTTATATTCAATAGGAGAACCTACCTTTGTCTGGTTGGACTTAAATGCAAGGGGGCACCCGTCATGGTATATTTCACATCACAGAGTAAGGAAGTTGGAGAAGCAACAACTGCCATAGAGACTGAATAGCTGCAGCAGTTTAGAAGATGAAAGAACCAGTGAAGGAAATGCCCCCTAAAAAA
Organism: Cololabis saira; assembly: GCF_033807715.1. Lineage (NCBI taxonomy): Eukaryota > Metazoa > Chordata > Actinopteri > Beloniformes > Belonidae > Cololabis > Cololabis saira. The sequence continues at coordinate 24,735,886 of NC_084599.1, forward strand.
AACCTCAGGAGATGGATTGCGATTAAAGTAAGAATAAATATTGCATGCATTCGGCACAAATAATGCACAATTTATTGTGTCGTCACACACTTTCTTAGTATTTGTAAAGCTGTTACTCAACATGAATTAGGCTTCTCTGCATTATTTTAGATGGTTTGCGAGTTGGTCTGGGCTCAGTCCCAATCAGTCTTTGTATCACTATGTATTAGAGAGCACAATTTTTCATTTACATAGTTGTCTAGGTCATTCTCCGAAAATCTGAGATGAGGGCATAATGTCATTATTTTCCACCCATAAAAACATACAGCAATCTCAGCCTTATACATTGGTTGCATTCGCTTTTCTGCACTGGAAAACAAGCTACATTTCTGCCTTTGATACGTATCTAGTCCGATGTCTACATCTTTACCCGTCTGTGAGCAGGCTTGCAAAAACAGCTTGTAGGACAGGAGAGGTGAAAAAAGGCAAACAGCATTATAGTCACCTCAGATTGTGTGCAGTTCCTCTTACTACCAGCAGGGGAGACCAATAGTCTATGCTAAAGTTTTAAAGAACCGTTTCAATTTTATGAAGAAATGTGAAAGGGGTTGGGTCATTTTGCAGTCACCAGGTCAAAAACCAAAGAGCAAGACAAACTATAACTCAGTGTCTTTAGAACCAAAAAATTGAGAGAAGTGCAAACATGTTTTTTGTGAGGTCACAGTGACCTTTATCTGGTAAGTTGCAGTGAATTTTATTCGATAAAGAAGTCATGAAGTGGTTTTCTATGTAACAGAACTGAAACAACCTTTACTCCTGCAGTAGTGTCAGATAGTCTATCATCTTGACATTTTAAGAATCAATTCAGGCGAAGATGGAACATGATTTTCATTGTTGCTGATTGAGGAAACATAGTGTTTGATCTGACTCAGAGACGATTATTATGTTCAACTCTTTGTTTAAATGGCTTCTTCAGGACTCCTTTTCAGGATTGGATCAAAACTTAACACCAGATTTAAAAAAAATGATTTAAAATGTTTAAACTGCTACAAGTAAGTAATTAACTTATGAATCCTAACTTATAATTTCCATTTTAATACAAAGGGTGGTCCTCATCCAGGAGGTACAATCCTTGTTGAAATAGTGAAAGTTCCACTTTTAAAATGACCCGGCAGATGATAGCTGGACGTGTACTGCCGGGAGAACCATACTTTAAGCATACTAGGAATTTCACCCTTTGTGACATCACAAGAAAAACACTTTCGAGAATAAAGCATTCCTAGCGGTGAGTATCTTGTACATAGGAATACTGCAGTGCGGTCAAGTCAAAGATCAAAATTCATAATAAAAACATTGTAGTTAAGCCAAAAAGAAAACTGAAAGTCATGTTAGGATTTCATGAAATTATTGAAGCTCAAAACCGTCTGGGCTCTCTCTTCAAAGTAATCTCATTCTGATTAAGAGCCAAGGGTAGACAGAAATTAGATTAGAAGTTAAATACAATACACATAGTATTGTTGGAGAGGAGACGGGGGAAAGGTGACACCTTAAGGTGATTTCCCCTTGATCTGGCTCTTCTAATGAAGTTAAATACAATACACATTGTTGGAGAGGAGACGGTTAGCTGTGGGGAGTCTCACCTGTGAGCTAGGCTTGACACCCCAGGGAAAGGAAGATGGAAGTGACACGTCTCGTAGGCTCAACCAATGGAAATCATTTGCAAAGAACACCCTCCTTTTCAGTATAAAATCAACTGGACTGATGACGACCGTGTGCATTTCTATCCTACCCATGTGGTCTGACAGAAGTGTACCTCCGGCCGGAAAAACCTTGTGCTTGACATGATTAAAAGTTGTATTAACCTGTGATTCCATTCCACTAGTTTTCTTATGGTTCGCCAGACAAACGAACACGTATCTTTCAGTCATATAGCCCTTTTAATGTCAAATGATGTCCGACGGTTCAGAAATCACTGACATGTTGAACCAAATGTCATTTGGAAAAACAGCTATAATATTCACACTTTTCTTAACTGAGCAATTATTCAGCAGCTTTTGAGTTGTGACTTTCTCTCATTTCCTAAATTCTGCAGTCACCTATAAGCAGTGTTCCTCACTGACAGTCCTTTTCTCTTCTATCAGCCCCTCTCAGAACCATTCGCACTGCCAATGGGGACTTTGATGTGATGATAAACTATTAAATCCAGTAGCTGAATTATTGACTGGAACCAAAATGTGAGGACAAAACTCCTGTGGGATGAGTGCTGAGCAGAAGCTCCTCTCCACTTTAATTGCCCCCCCGCCCACCAACTTCTTTCTGTCTTGGCAGCCCTGTGTCGAGTGTTACAGAGTACTGATGAACTCCACAACACACTTTAAGTGTTCCAATAATTAAGGCCCAAAGAGATTGTCAAGGTAAAGTACCACGCAACAATTGGCTGCATAAATTCAAGAGACTTAAACAGCAGGTTCAGCCACGTTGCTTAATTGCAGTGTCTGAGCAGTTTACATAGCTGGAAACTTTTTCTTTCTTTCTTTCTTCTTTTTTTTTAGTGGCTTCGTCCCTCACCTGAGGAGACAGCTGAGGCTAGTGGAGATTTTGCAACGCTGGAGAGAATATGCTAATGTAAGGAGATGGAGTATATCATCCAGAACTATTCTGCTCAGAGACCAAAAAACAAGTGATGGCAGCTCAACTCTGGATTTGCCAAATATCTGGGAAATTTAAGTCCAAATAACGAGACCTGTGTCTCAGGCATATCTGTGCTTTGACACTGCAATAAGAACAACTGTGACAAGCTAGATGGCTATTTGGCTGATCTTATTACTTCAGATTTTGTCACTTGAGGCAGCTTGAAGGTACAAATCCATGCTCTGCATAAATTGCAAATGTCGATGCTGATGACGATCAAATGGACACTTTAATAGAAGTCTCCTGAAAGAAAAGTGAAATGAAAAAAAACTACAAATTAGAAAAAAGCTCTACCTGAATCTGATTTTTTTCTTTTCTTTCTGATCACTTAATGACTAAAAGGTTGCTAATGAATACCTGCCAAGCTGCAAAATGTTAATAACTTAATTCCAGTAACGCTCCTGTTTTGTGATAGAGCCTAACCAAAAAAATCAACTAATCTCCATCTGTCCTTAAAAATGCTTGAAAAAAATGTTCATAATAAATGACATCCTCGTGCATCACAGGGTTACTATTTGATGCAGAGACTGTGGACAAAATTGTAACTGCATGGGCTAAGTTTTCAAACATATCAAAGTACTCTTGCTGCTCTATGAGCCGTAGCTGAAGACACTCCAATCAATCATACCTGTCCTGTTAAAACCCAGATTGTTACCTTAGACTAATCCGTTGAGGGTTGACACACAGGTGCACCGAGACTATAAACATGTAACTGAAACACTCACCAGTTGTATTTTTCATCTGGCTATTCTTCTTATGTAGTCCTGGTTCAGAAGTCAGTGCTACTTACTATTTAACTCAATTTATACCTAAAAACAGATTAATTTCTTCCTGAAATTGTATTCCTAGTTTCTTTTTCTTTCAGTATTTTGACTAATGACTGCCAGTCTTGTTACTACATTGTCCTAATGTATCGTGAATAATCCTATCGATCAGTGTGTACTGAAGCACTAAATTCAGTTTTGTGGTCTTTAAGAAAATTCTGTTAAAAGTTAACAGCATGATCAGATGGAAACTTGGCAGCAAAGCTACAGCTCACCCACTGCTGGCTGGCTTTGTGAGTAACACAGAATGTTCTTTATTAAGTATTGTTTGTTTCAAGGACTCTGTGTTAAATGTCCATAGTTTATTTAGTCAAATTAATGTAATTGATTAAAAGATACATGCATAATGACCAAAAAGTCTTTCTTTAGAGATTTTTTTCTTCTTACATAATCTTAAATAAGGCAACTACTGTTATATTTATTTATATTTATTTTTATTTTGTATTCAAGCAAAATTGAAAAAGAAACAAGGGGTAGGACCTCAAGTTTTTTTACTTCCTCCTACTCCTTTTCGGGCATGAAGGTTTATTTCCCTTTGATTTGTTTAATGATAGTTTATTTTTATTCTTTTCTGATGTTTTGTGTAATTGTTTTTCTTTTTTATTTAATATGCTTTAAATAAATATTTCAATTTCAATTTCAAAATATTTCAAAAATTTCAAATTTCTCATCAAACTTGATCGATCAAGTACCGGTCATGAACTTAGTTTTTTTGGACTTCATATGGATCATACAGTATGTATTTGAATAGTTAATTTCACCTTACCTAAATTTGACCTTTTACACATTATGATCATAGTTTGAATTCCTCTGAAGATCAATACGTTTCAAAAAGTTCATTGTTTGGCCATCAAACCAACTGGCACACCCAAGTGTTGACACGTTTCACTGTTCTGTTCCTCTGATCTGGTAACACTGAAACGCACACAGTCAGGGTGCCTTACATAACCATAAAGTGAACCTGGCGGTCGCTGTCATCAAAAGTGTGCCCACAGCCGCCGTACTGAAATGAAAAACAAATGAAGCACTTTCAGGCTGATCTCCCTCCCGCTCTGGAACTCCATCTGTCACTCCCAGCGACTTATTCTGAGCAGGGGAGCTTTCCTGCATGACCTCCATCACGGGCGCAAGATGAACGAGGTGGGTCTGGTCTCTGTCCTCCGTCTTCTCTTTGCCAAGGCAGCGGGAGCACTGAAGCATCGAGAACACCTGCAAACGGAGAGTAATGAGGCAGCAGGCCACACAGCCACCCCTCCTCCCTCCACTAATCAATCCTGCTGGCCATTAAAGGAACCAAGGAGAACAGAAGCCACGAGAAGCTACAACTTCATACACACTTTCAAGGAGCAGGATGGTTTATGGAAGTGGTTATCCTTAGCTTAGCTTTGACATGGTCACTGTTTTTATGTTCTTACTTTAAACTGCACACCTTTATAGACCGCATTTGTGGCTTTTCATGCTTCCATTTGATTCCATTTGAATGCATGCCAGAATGTCAGCCAATTAAGCTAAAATTTGTCATCTTCATTTTAGACCAAATTAAGATTTGGAGACACAAAACAGAAGGCAGCTGAAAACAGTAACATCAACGGTGACTTATCAAGTACAGTAATACTAATAAAGCAGAACCTTAGGGGAATAAAAACATTACTGTATGCATGTTTTTTTTAATGCAATTTAAAGGAAACATGCAGGTATATGAAAAAAAAGACACTGAGGTTTTTCCTTTTAAGAGATCATAAGAATATGTAACCTTGTCTTGACCAGGAACACTATTAAACAATATTAATGGATTGGCAAGGTAACCTGAGGTTCAACTCTTTGATTTCAGTATCACAGAGCTTTGTTTACCTTAGTGAGGGGTATCACCGTGGCAACTAATGCTGGAAACGCTCGCAGCATTTAAAGGAGACCTATTGTGGCATCTAATACCTATTGTAACAGGCCATGAATGTCTTAAAAACAAGCTTTTCAATGTTTTTGCTAAATAAATTAGAAATTCAGCCTCTGAGCCATGTCTGCAGCATCCCAGTCTCTAACCACATTCTCTATGAGGGATTCTGAGTGGGCGTGGATGCTATGATAATGAGGAACTGTGCTGATTGGCTGCTGAATGATGTGATACACTATGGAGCCAAATCAAGGCCAAAAGTTTTGCTGATTTGAAAATAAAATTGTAATTGAAAGATTTGAACCTGAAAATTCAAGTTTTGATCATGAACTTGTTTTTTTACAGTTTACATTTTTTTTTCAGTATCAGATCTTTTTTTCAGTTTCAGATCTTTGTATTTCAGTTTCAGATCTTTTTTTCAGTTTCAGATCTTTTTATTCAGTTTCACATCTTTTTTTTTCAGTTTCACATCTTTTTTTCAGTTTCAGACTTTTGGCCCTTATCTGGCGTAGGGGGCGTGGCATCAACTGAGAGGGGCGTGGCATCATGAGTGACAGCATAACAGAGAAGGCTGGGGACGTTCCTCAGTCATGTTGCCTTCAGGAAACGTAGGTTGCAGAAGTTATCAGTAGAAGTATGATTCAACACTTATACACCATATTCACGTGATTGGCAGTGGAAAAAACGGATACTAGTGACACATTTCTGTTTAAAAAGCTGTTTTAGACCGTACTTGGCACCAATCGCAATAAACTATGCCTGACTGTACAGTTCAACAGCCACACTTTAAAGTTTGACATTTCCCACTTCCATATACTACCATGAACGCATCGCAGTATCGTTTGCAGCAGAGCATGTATCCTTGTCCTGGCGGAGCGGACGCGGGCCCCAGCACTCAGGTAAGAAATGTTAGCTACTTTTTCAATATATGCTCTGGGGAAATATCTTAAAAATGATAATGATGTGTAGCGTGTGTAAATAGGTATATAAAGGGAAAAGACATCTTTAGCCTTCTCTGTTATGCTGTCACTCATGATTCCACGCTCTCAGTTGATGTCAGGCCCCCTACGCCAGATCAGGGCCAAAAGTCTGAAACTGAAAAAAAGATGTGAAACTGAAAAAAAAAGATGTGAAACTGAAAAAAAAGATCTGAAAGTGAAAAAAAGATCTGAAACTGAAATAAAAAGATCTGAAACTGAAAAAAAGATCTGATACTGAAAGAAAAATTGAAACTGTAAAAAAATAAGACTTGAATTTTCAGGTTCAAATCTTAGTTTTTCAATTACAATTTTATTTTCAAATTAGCAAAACTTTTGGCCTTGATTTGGCTCCATAATACACCGCTATGAAAAAATGGCGGAAGCTCTGGCCGGCGGAGTTAGTTGAGGGCGTGGTTTCACGCATCGGAGGCCAACCGATGCAAATCGCGCCCGAATCTGAACGGCTCGTAGAAGCCACATCACACTGGACGGCTCATCCGGGCGGCTGTACAGACACTGCAGAATTTGGTTGCTTTCCTCCTTCTCTGAGTTGGCAGGCTGAGGGGAGACCACTTTATATATGTTAAAGGAAGAGAAAACATGTTTTTCATAATAGGTCCCCTTTAAATCACGTTGAAGACTGGACTTCGACTGGGCCACCGTGACATCTTGATTCTTTTTTTCAGACCATTCTGTTGCTTACGATTGCTGTACTGGTATTGACCAGTTTCAAGCTTTAGATGTTGGACATGATGGCTTCATATTTAGGGCCCGAGCACTGAAAGTGCGAGGACCCTATTGTATCTGTGATGTTTATTATTATTATTATTATTAGGGCCCGAGCACTGAAAGTGCGAGGACCCTATTGTATCTGTGATGTTTATTATTATTAGGGCCCGAGCACTGAAAGTGCGAGGACCCTATTGTATCTGTGATGTTTATTATTATTATTATTATTATTATTATTCTCGCCGTAAATAAATTGCCTTTTTGGAGGCCTTAAAATGCTCGAAAACTCACCAAATTTTGCACACGCTTCCAGAGTCGCGTAAAATTACGTATTTTATGGGCGACAGGCATGGGTCCACAAGAATGGGCTCTATAGCGCCACCTATTTTATGTTTTTTGACGAGCCCCACAATATGGTTTGACTTACAGCAAGGACCTTTATGTGAGTATTATATTAGACAAAGAGCTACAAAAAAGTCTTTTGGACCCATGGTCTAAGTTGCACAGGAAGTCCGGCATTTTGAACAGAAAATGTCATTTTTCATGAATTCTGATCATTTCTAGGCCTCGTACTTTAACGAACTCCTCCTAGAGATTTTATCGAATTGGCTCACAACTTGGTTTGTACAATCTAGACACATGGCCGACGCTAAATTGCGAAGCTTTTAAGTTTCTGCCAGAGGGCGTGATTGTAGTGATCCGGCGAAGTTTGAGGTCATTTTTAAGCTTCGCCATCAAACATCAATTGGCTGTAACTCAGCAATACATGATTTGATGTGGTCGAAAACGTATGTGCATGATTTTAGGCTGAGCCTGAAGACATCTGTGGTGGAATATTCAGGATCGGTTGTAGCGCCACCTGTTGGCACCAGGAATTGTCATGTCTTCTAGTTTGCATCTGTGCTCCAAACGAGATCAGTTTCTTGATCTCAAAGTTGGTCAGATAATAGGTAAGGCATTGACGATGACTGACAGAGAAAACTGTAAGTTTGTGTCAAAGGGCGTCGCCGTTAGAGGTTGTCAAATTTCGGGGTCTCGCCATGAACATAAAAGTTGTTGTAACTTAAACATAATTGGCCAGAATCAACCCAAAATCAATTCATGTAATCAGGCTTCCATTCTGAACAAGTGGATATGACAATCTTGGATGAACTCCATAGCGCCACCTTTTGGTCAGGTATACATTTTTCATCAAATTATGTGCTGTCATTGCTGTTTCGTTCATCCAATCTTTAATGTAATCGACACATATGATTGTCAGTGTGTTCCTTGTTGACCGTGTCGCGTATCGTGGTCGTAATTTGAAAGGAATTGGCATTTTTATGTCACTCTGTATTTCTGGTAAAATATTAATTAAAAATCAGAGATTTTGTGTAAGGAAAATTAAATGGCAGTTTCAGATAGCTTACAACAGGACTAAAAAATCATACACTGGAACATATTATTTTTGAAGAACTCCGTCACTCTAAAAATTAAAAAAATGAACTAATAACATAAAAAGCTATGTCTTTGTCACAAAATGTCAAAATTGACATCCGACTTCATAGATATGTTGTTTACTATAATGAGAAAAAATATCATGTTAATTCCATAAGTCAAAGATACATGAGTGATTTTAAAATAATATTTATGTGTGATCAGGCTGCCTGACATGTTGATCTCTCAGTCTCTCAGCTCCAGCAGCTCCAGCAGAGTGGAGAGGGGAGGGGCTGAGCTCCCGCCGGGCGAAGGTTTTTGGAACGCGTGCGCAGCTCCCCCCCGGGGGGGGGGGGGGGGTGGAGTTTGGAATGCGCGCGCAGCTCCCGCGGGGGGAGGGGCTGGTGTTCAGCGCGGCCGCCATCTTGGTCAAGGCGCCGCATTGACTGCCTGAGAACATCGGGCGTGGCCGCCATCTTGGATCGGTTTTTTATTTATTTATTTTTTTTTTACTTTATTTAAAAGAATTATCACAAAACAGTATACACGAACAGTATACAAATAAAAAACAGAACATGTGCCAGGGGTGATGTTTGTTATTCAAGAAGATTAAACATATAACACAAGTCTACGGTTTTAAAAGCCTTTTCATTTGTTGATTTTAGGATTAATTTCAAGTAAAGTTCCATTTCTTTCTGGAAAACAAAAAAACAAGGGGTTTTCTTTGAAAATTTACTCTTATGAATATGGAATTTGGCAAGAAATAAAAACAGATTTATCAAAAAGTAACATTTTCCTTCTTTTTTAGAGAAACAATGGAAACCAAAAACAACATTTTCCCAATATAAATTAAAATCTATACCAAAGGAGTCAATAATAAATTTGCTAATATCTGCCCATAGTTTTTTCGAATGAGAGCATAGCCAAAATAAATGGACAACTGTTTCTGGATGTAAATTACAGAAGGAACAATTTGTATTAATGTCCTTTTTAAATTTCTGCATGTAATGGTTAGCAGGATAATATTTATGTATGATTTTGTAGGAGACCTCCTTAACCTTATTTGTGATTAAAAACTTGTTAGGAAGCATCCAAGTTTTTTTCCAATCAATATGATCTGTGAAACGATTCCAATAAACAGTAATATTAGGGGTAGCAACAATATCTTTTTGAAATAAGGCACGTACCCTTTTATTATTATTCTTTTGGGTCAGTGAAAAACATATTTTACATTGGGGAGTCAGTTGAGAACGGGACAGACACATTTCTAGACGAGGAAGAACAACTGTTTTTAAAAAGCACTAAGGTGCCTGATGGAATAGCATTGGCGACAACTGAGAATTCTTCAGGAGTTACTTGAAGACTATGTCGTGATGAAAAGTCTCCGTAAGACAGCACAACTCCTTCCTCATTTAGCAGCGGACTCACCAGCCAGATCCGGTTCTGAAACCAGGTTTAAAAAAAAGGGATTTATTTCTAACTAGGATATCTCTATTGTTCCAAATAATATAACGGTGGGGTGAAAAGTTATGCTTATAGATGAGAGTCCATGCAAGGAGGACCTGTTTATGAAATACAGATAACTTAACTGGAATTTTTTCTACATTATAATTACAAGACAGTATGAAATGAAGGCCTCCAAAACGAGAGAAAATATGGTGGGGAATAAAATTCCAGATTGAGGTGGGATTCTTCATAAAATTTTTTGCCCAATTAATTTTAAATGTATTGTTTAAAGTTTTAAAATCCAGGAAATTAAGCCCTCCAGATTCATAAGTATTCATGACTATACTTTTTCTAATGTAATGTATACGATTTTTCCATAGGAAATTAAAAAGCATCTGGTTAACAGTTTTACTAATTTTATTATCTAAATGTAGTGAGATAGCAGCATAAGTTAGTCGAGAAATTCCTTGGATCGGTATCGCTTTGACTCCAGTGCGTTCACTTCTATTGTGGAAGGAGGTGTCTGCATAAGTAAAATAACTATAACTTGCTTAATTTTCAACCGATTTTCACGCAGTTTTCTTTGTTACAAACGGCAGACATGTAGCTACGATACAGGATGCTTGATGTACGTTAAATATGCAGGCTTTCATGCTAAAATACGTTCTGCAGGTAGTCACACTACTGGTTATGCTATTCAGGTATACACACACACACACATACATATATATATATATATATATATATATATATATATATATATATATATATATATATATATATATATACATACACAAACACACACACACACAATATACACAAAACAAAATACAGTATAGCATATTAATGAATGTATTAATATATTTGAATAACAGACATAACAAACTTAAAAACAAAAAACATAATGGATGACAGCATACAATTGTCATAATGGAGCAAAAAGAAGAAACATTTGGAAGGAGTGTGTGTGTGAGGAATTGTATATTAGTGTTATAAATGAAATTATATAATAATGCAATCGCTATGATATATAATTTTACAATATAATACAGTCAAAAATATATGAAATGAAGCAACATACAATATAATAATACAATATGCTATATTACTGGGTACGCTAATATGATATAACAACATGTAATATAATATGGTATAATAGATTAATATAATATCATACATTCTGGACCATGAGATACAGCTGTACTGTATGATCGTTATTCATTTGAGTGATCTGATTTTAACTACTATCCTCTCATCTGTACCGCCATGATTGTCTCTGTATGTGTCTTTCTTTCTTTCTTTGTTTCTTTCTTTGTTTCTTTGTTTCTTTCTTTGTTTCTTTGTTTCTTTCTTTCTTTCTTTCTTTCTTTCTTTCTTTCTTTCTTTCTTTCTTTCTTTCTTTCTTTCTTTCTTTCTTTCTTTCTTTTTATTCTTCTGACGAAAGGAGGTCCTTTTTGCCCCCCTAAACGGCCCAAAAAGTCATCAAATTTTGCACCAAGCCAGGTCTGGCGATAAATTAGATTTTTATGGTTTGCATTAATGGGCGTGGCGTAACGGCTCAACAGCGCCCCCTAGAAAACCTTTCTCTGCCATAACTTTTGAAAGGTTTGACATAAAGAGTTGTGGGTGGTGTCATGGGACTCGGCATTGAGTCCTTGACCATAATTGGTGAAAATTAGCCCAGTCCCTTTTTCCTGATTGGTTGTCCCTATTTCCTGCTATAACTTTTGAATGTTTTGACATAGAGAGTTGTGGGTGGTGTCATGGGGCTCTGTAATGAGTCCTTGAGCTTCTTTGGCCTTAATTAGCCCCGCCCCTTCTTCTGATTGGTCGTCCCTTTTTACTGCTATAACTTTTGAATGGTTTGACATAGGAAGTCGTAAGTGTCATGTCTGATATGCTTATGGGGGGTGGTGGCCGTGAGTGCGAGGGCCCGTTCATCGCTGCTTGCAGCTTTAATTATTATTATTATTATTATTATTATTATTATTCTCGCCGTAAATGAATTGCCTTTTTGGAGGCCTTAAAATGCTCAAAAACTCACCAAATTTTGCACACGCTTCCAGAGTCGCGTAAAATTACGTATTTTATGGGCGACAGGCATGGGTCCACAAGAATGGGCTCTATAGCGCCACCTATTTTATGTTTTTCGACGAGCCCCATAATATGGTTTGACTTACAGCAATGTCCTTTATGTGTCTATTATATCAGACAAAGCCCTACAAAAAAGTCTCTTGGACCCATGCTCTAAGTTACACAGGAAGTCCGGCATTTTGAATAGAAAATGTCATTTTTGATGAATTCTGATCATTTCTAGGCCTCGTACTTTAACGAACTCCTCCTAGAGATTTTATCAGATTGGCTCACAACTTGGTTTGTACAATCTAGACACATGGCCGACGCTAAATTGCGAAGCTTTTACGTTTTTAGCAGAGGGCTTGACCGTAGTGATTCGGCGAAGTTTGAGGTCATTTTTAAGCCTCGCCATCAAACATCAATTGGCTGTAATTCAGCAATACATGATTTGATGTGGTTGAAAACGTATGTGCATGATTGTAGGCTGAGCCTGAAGACATCTATGGTGGAATATTCAGGATCGGTTGTAGCGCCACCTGTTGGCACCAGGAATTGTCATGTCTTCTAGTTTGCATCTGTGCTCCAAGCGAGATGAGATTAATGATCTCAAAGTTGGTCAGATAAAAGGTAAGACATTGACGATGAGTGACAGAGAAAACTGTACGTTTTTCTCAAAGGGCGTTGCCGTTAGAGGTGGTCAAATTTCTGTGTCTCGCCATGAACATAAAAGTTGTTGTAACTTAAACATACTTGGTCCAAATTGACCCAAAATCAATACATGTAATCAGGCTTCCATTCTGAACAAGTGGATATGACAATCTTGGATTGAAATCCATAGCGCCACCTTTTGGTCAGGTATACATTTTTCATCAAATTATGTGCTGTCATTGCTGTTTCATTCATCCAATCACAATGAAATCGACACATATTATTGTCATAAGCGTCCTTATTAACTGTGTTGAGTATCGTGGTCATAACTTGAAGGGAACTGCCATTTTACGTCACTCTGAATTTTTTGGTAAAATAATAATTTAAAATCATAGGCTTGGTCTTAAGACAATAAAATGTCAGATTTAGATACATTTCGACATGACTAAAAAAATCATACGCTGGTACATATCGCTTTTGAAGAACTTTGTAACTCTCTTTTTCCAAAAATGTATTCATATACAATTAAATCATATTTTTGTCATGCCATGTCCAATTAACTTCGTAAACTTCGTAAAAATATTGTTTACTGTGATGTGAAAATATATTTTTGGCATTAAGGTGCATAAAACGCACGATTGGTAATGAATATTTATTTAAATCCATTGGATTTAAAGCAAGCTGGCTCTGTGTGCCGGCCAGCTGCAGCGGAGCGGAGGCCGAGGGGGAGGGAGGAGGGGGGGAGCGGGGGGACGTTGCGTGCGCACGCACCGTATTGACGTTCCTCACACGACATGAATCCTCCAGTGTTTTCACACGAGTCCCAACCTAATCTGTAAGTATTTTTTTATTGTGTGCATAATTGTAGAGTCGTCTTAAGACATCTATGGTGAAATATTCCTGTGGAATAGTTTTCACCGATGTATTTCGGCGGCGCATGTCTGTAATGCAGCTCGATTTTTTCACGTCTTTCATGTCTCTGACTTCTACCGAGACAGAGACCACTTAAATAAAACCACACTGATTTTGAGTCAAACCCGTCTTTTTACATTCAATTTTTATACAGAAAATAATTACAGTGCATGTATTACACCTTATTTCACAGCAGCTTTGCAATTTTATTATATTATTATCGGCCCTCAGCCGAGATCTGGTCGGGACCGCGCCGCGCCGCGGAGGAGGTGCATTCAGGGACCGGTCGGAATTCTAAAAAGCCGATTATCCTCCTGGTGCGTTCAGGGACAACTGGAATTTACTGTATTTGGCGAGAATTTACCGTTGCTTCATTTGCTTAAAAATTATTTAAAGGTGACCTATTATGGCATTTAATGTATATTTTAAACAGGCATTGAATGTCTTAAAAACAAGCTTTTGAATGTTTTTTCTACATAAATGAGAAATTCAGCCTCTGGGCCATGTCTTTATTTTTACCGTTTCTAACCTTGTCTATGAGGGATTCTGAGGGGAGGGGGGGCTATGTTAATGAGGCTCTGTGCTGATTGGCTGCCTGAATGACGTGTAGCAGGGGAGCTTTAAGCCTGAATCACAATTGTGGGTCAATGATGTATAAGGCCTTTGAGAGGCCTATTTTTAAAATACTTAAAATAAAGATGTATTTGGCCATTTTCCAAACATTTGGAATGTAGTGTGCATATATGTGAAAACTTAAAACAAAGGTATTTTAGTGTTTTTAAACCTACATTAATAGGGCAACGACCTTAAAAAAGTAATTGGGGGCGACCGTTATTTATCTCAAAATTAATAGATTTCCTTAACAAAATGTATATTTATCAGTAATTAAATTAACTTTTCAAGAAAGATAGACTCATGTGTCCTTTCATTTTTGAAAACCATTTTGAAATACATTTTATCTATAATGGAAGTGTCACCCTCATAAAGCCATTTATGCATACTATACCAATTATTTATATTTGAACCAAAACTCATAGACATTAAATTTTGAATTTGCGGATTTCCTAAGTTCTATAGTAAACCATGGTTTGTTAAGGTTTTCAGAGCTTCCTTTATCGGTACACACCTGTATCATAGCACAACTTAAAGAAAAGTCTCCTGGCGCCATGGCCGAAACCCAACAGGAAGTCGGCCAGTTTGAATTAATCATGTCATTTTGGCGCAATTTATGCCAGTCCTTCAGCCGCTTCTTCGCCAGAACCGTAACGTGCACCCAGGTGTGTTATACATGAAAATGTGCGTCTCCATCCTGCAATAACGTGCATAACTTTTCTCAGTCAAAAGCGTTACCGTGGCGATGATAGACGCCAAAAAGCGCGCCCCCAATTCATCTGATTGGTCCATACAGATAAAACTTTGTGCCTCAAGCCCCACAATACGGTTTGACGTACATGCACAAAAATCGGTACACACCTGTATCATGTCGCAACTTAAAGGAAAGTCTCTTGGCGCCATGGCCGAAACCGAACAGGAAGTCAGCCATTTTGAACATTTTGAATTAATCGTGTAATTTTGGCGCAATTTATGCCCTTTCTTCGGTCATTAATTCAGCCCGAACCGTAACGTGCACCCAGGTGTGTTATACATCAAAACATGCGTCTCCATCCTCCGACACCACGCATTACTTTTCTCTTTCAAAAGCGTTACCGTGGCGACGCTAGACAGCAAAAAGCGCGCCCACCCTTCATCTGATTGGTTCAGACAGAAAAAACTTTGCGCCTCAAGCCCCATAATACGGTTTGACGTACATGAACGAAAATCGGTACACACCTGTATCATGTCGCAACTTAAAGAAAAGCCAGGCCTGTCGATACATTTGATATTTCATGGTTTGCATTAATGGGCGTGGCCTAACGGCTCAACAGCACCCACTAGAATACCTTTCTCTCCCAAAACTTTTGAAAGGTTTGACATAAAGAGTCGTGGGTGGTGTCATCGGACTCGGTATTGAGTCCTTGACCATAATTGGCGAAAATTAGCCCCGCCCCTTCTTCTGATTGGTTGTCCCTATTTCCTGCTATAACATTTGAATGTTTTGACATAAAGAGTCGTGGGTGGTGTCATGGGATTCTGTAATGAGTCCTTGAGCTTCATTGGCCTGAATTAGCCCCGCCCCTTCTTCTGATTGGTTGTCCCTTTTTTCTGCTATAACTTTTGAATGGTTTGACATAGGAAGTCGTGGGTGGTGTCATTTCTGATATGCTTATGGTGGGCGGTGGCCGTGAGTGCGAGGGCCCGTTCATCGCTGCTTGCAGCTTTAATTATTATTATTATTATTATTATTATTATTATTATTATCGCCGTAAATAAATTGCCTTTTTGGAGGCCTTAAAATGCTCCAAAACTCACCAAATTTTGCACACGCTTCCAGAGTCGTGTAAAATTACGTATTTTATGGGCGACAGGCATGGGTCAAAAAGGATTAGGCTCTATAGCGCCACCTATTTTATGTTTTTGAAGAGCCCCATAATATGGTTTGACTTACAGCAATGACCTTTATGTGTCTATTATATCAGACAAAGCCCTACAAAAAAGTCTCTTGGACCCATGCTCTAAGTTACACAGGAAGTCCGTCATTTTGAACAGAAAATGTCATTTTTCATGAATTATGGTCATTTCCAGGCCTCGTACTTTAACGAACTCCTCCTAGAGATTTTATCAGATTGGTTCACAACTTGGTTTGTACAATCTAGACACATGGCCGACGCTAAATTGCGAAGCTTTTAAGTTTCTGCCAGAGGGCTTGACCGTAGTGATCCACCGAAGTTTGAGGTCATTTTTAAGCCTCGCCATCAAACATCAATTGGCTGTAATTCAGCAATACATGATTTGATGTGGTCGAAAACGTATGTGCATGATTGTAGGTTTAGCCTGAAGACATCTATGGTGGAATATTCAGGATCGGTTGTAGCGCCACCTGTTGGCACCAGGAATTGTCATGTCTTGTAGTATGCATCTGTGCTCCAAGCGAGATGAGTGTATTGATCTCAAAGTTGGTCAGATAATAGGTAAGACATTGACGATGACTGACAGAGAAAACTGTACGTTCTTATCAAAGGGTGTCGCTGTCAGAGGTTGTCAAATTTCGGTGTCTCGCCATGAACATAAAAGTTGTTTTAACTTTCAAATATTTGGTCCAAACTGACCCAAAATCCGTACATTTAATCAGGCTTCCATTCTGAACAAGTGGATATGACAATCTTGGATGAACTCACTCAATTTTTTTCAAAATATGAACTAATCTCCAAATAAATTATAATTTTGTCATGCAATGTCCAGTCAACTTCCAACTTTGCAAATATGTTATTTATTGTGATATAAAAACAATGTCGATTTGAGCAGTTTAGATCAAACAGGCGATTTGTAATGATTTTTTCTGGTTTGAATTGAAAACTGAGTTTTCATCCCTGTGAGAAGTGCAGCTCTCACACTGGAGAGGGAGGCGGGGCTGAGTTTTCCCTGCAGCGTCGGCTCTGACTTTTTTTCTAAGTTAGAGAGTCGGGCCAGGCCAATCAGAGGCCACTTAGGCCAGCAGCTTGTGAGTAGGGCAAGATGATTGGTTTGTTCCGATTAACACCCGCCCCAACAGCCCGTATCAACCAAACACAGCGTGGAGGAAGTGTGTGCGTCTGTGCGTGTGTGCGTGTGTGTATGTGTTTAGCAGAGAGGAGACGCGCTCGACATGAAGCTGAGCTCGTTCCAAAGATAAAGTAAGTTAACTTGAAATTAAAATAAGGATTTAGATTTTAAAGTGACTGATTTACAAGACACTTCATTATAATTATTATTTACTGATTTTGAAAGTTATTCTTGCAACAAATGGGATATATAATCAGTAGGACTACTCGAGTTGAGGGGGGGTGAGGGGGGATGGCCTCCCCCCTGAAATAAAAACGGTCCAAATCATCCCCCCAGTAAAACTGTCATCCCCTCTTTCCATCCCTTATGTCATTTCATCAATGAATGTGGTTTTACTGCTATTTCAACAGTCCGGACGCCGTCCTCCGCGGACCCAGGCACTTCTATTTTAACCAGCGCAGCGTTACTTTATGGCATTTGTTCAGCAGACCTTACAGACCAATTGCATACGAGTTAAGCCATCCCACGTGATGCTGCTCAGCCAATCAGATCTGTGTAAACAGCGTGACTGGGTCAATGACGTGACGCCTATATTTTCTGAAAAAAACTTTTTTTTTTCGATTCAAAAAAGGTTTAAATGGATATAAAAATATCATATATATGAACTACCTGTCCCACATATGGACTCACTTGAATTTTACAAAATATACTAGTTACTTGGGATTTTGTTGTTGTTTTAAGCGTCAAAATGTCATGTGGTGCGACCGTCCGACCAGGACTCTGGTTTTGAAAACTTTTTTTGAGATAACTAATGTATTTAAATCAATCTTCTGCTCAATCTGGCATGGCATCTGGCGCGACCATTAAAAAAACAACCATTTTTGTAAAATACTGAAAACTTGTACAAAAAAAAGATGTCAAGATGTTAAGGAAATTAATTTATTTTAATATGAATCATGGTTGTACCACATTACCCTTTTTAAGGCTAGTGCCAATTCATCTTGACAAAAAACTCAATTAGAACTTTTTTATATGAATTTATGTGTACACAATATTCTTAATGTTTGAACTACTGCAATAGATTTTTTATTTATTTATTATGATGTATTATGATGTTCTGGACCTCCGCTTAAGTACATTTTCTCTGACTGGACCTAAAGTTTTAGTTGAATACCCCTGATTTAGAGTCATCACCAGAAAAACAACACCAGAAAAATAACTTATTTGACAATTTTCACCTGTTTCAAGTAAATTTTAACTTGAAATAAGTAAAAAAAAATCTGCCAGTGGGACAAGATTTATCTTCTCATTATTAGCAAAAAAAATGTTGTGGGATAATACCAGATTCAAGTGACAAAGAAAAAGTACACATTAAAGGAATAATAATTGATCAATAATTGATCAACTTTTTTGATCAGATAGGCTGTAATATCATCATGGCCAGCAGAAGAAGTTTTAAGGTTCTTAATATCAAGTACCTCCAAAGGCTTTATTGGTTCAAAATGATTTAAAGAGGGATAACCTTGATTTATAGAGCTTGTTTTTCCTTATAGCGAATTTCCTAAGTTCTATATGGTTTGTTAAGGTTTTCAGAGCTTCTTTTATCTTTATAAATAAGATAAAGGTTGTGTTTAGAATTGCACTGTGTGGCACGAAGCTTTCATCCATCCAGTGTGCTGTTAAACTTAAAAGTAAAAACGTTTTACTACCTCCTCGAAACACTGACTTTGCAAGTATTGCAAGTTGCAGTCGCATGTGCTGGCTGAGGTAATGTGACAAAATTCTATATCGCAGATCCTTTAGCTCGCTCCATTTTGAAAAGTGTAGACTTCCGCACGGCGTGCTGACATTACGTGACTAGCGTGTGACAACACTCACAGAGCACACATAGAATTAGAATTGAATAGATCTGCTCCTATGGATTGGCCCATTGTTACCGATACCCGATCTAGAGTTGTTTTTAATATCGATCCCGAAACAAAAATACAAATATCGGATCGGTGCATCCCTAATAGTGATGTTTATTTTTCCATATGAAATTAAAATGTATTCTATTCATTTCTTTTATAATCTTTGGTGGGATTACAAGAGAGTATGCTGGATAGATTAACCTGGATAATGATTCAATTTTGGTTAACAATTTTTTTCAGAGGTTTTCAGAGCTTCCTTTATCTTCCTTTATCGGTACACACCTGTATCATGTAACAACTTAAAGAAAAGTCTCTTGGCGCCATGGCCGAAACCCAACAGGAAGTCGGCCATTTTGAACATTTTGAATTAATCGTGTAATTTTGGCGCAATTTATGCCATTTCTTCGGTCATCAATGCGGCCCGAACCGTAACGTGCACCCAGGTGTGTTATACATCAAAACGTGCGTCTCCATCCTCCGACACCACGCATTACTTTTCTCTTTCAAAAGTGTTACCGTGGCGACGCTAGACGGCAAAAAGCGCGCCCACCCTTCATCTGATTGGTTCAGACAGAAAAAACTTTGCGCCTCAAGCCCCATAATACGGTTTGACGTACATGAACGAAAATCGGTACACACCTGTATCATGTCGCAACTTAAAGAAAAGCCAGGCCTGTCGATACATTTGATATTTCATGGTTTGCATTAATGGGCGTGGCCTAACGGCTCAACAGCGGCCACTAGAATACTTTTCTCTGCCATAACTTTTGAAAGGTTTGACATAAAGAGTCGTGGGTGGCGTCATGGGACTAGGTATTGAGTCCTTGACCATAATTGGCGAAAATGAGCCCCGCCCCTTCTTCTGATTGATTGTCCCGATTTTCTGCTATAACTTTTGAATGGTTTGACATAGAGAGTCGTGGGTGGTGTCATCAGATTCTGTATGGAGTCCTTGACCTTCATTGGCCTCAATTAGCCCCGCCCCTTCTTCTGATTGGTTGTCCCTTTTTTCTGCTATAACTTTTGAATGGTTTGACATAGGAAGTCGTGGGTGGTGTCATTTCTGATACTTATGGGGGGCGGTGGCCGTGAGTGCGAGGGCCCGTTCATCGCTGCTTGCAGCTTTAATTGACTACTATAATTTGGTAAATAGAGAGGAATTTCCAAAGTCATTACATGCTGATGTTTGGTAAGCACCTTGTGGTTGAAGAAGCATGCTACCTTTAGTAGAGCGGACAAAGTCAAAATCAAGTTGGGTGTTTCCTCCTCTCTGACTCGGACTTCCTGATATAGTTGTGGTCTTGGTCAGTACATCAGTTATAGCCATGGTAGGATATCTTGCAATCTGCAGCTGAAGACAAGGTTCCTGTGTGTCAGAGAGTGAAGGTATGGGCTATTCCATGTACTGAAAACCGACTCGAAGGGCTCTTGCCCAAATTTCAGTTTCAGTCTGATAAGTTTGAAATGAGACTGTATTAGCGAAACAAGCCCACATCATTACCCCTCCACCACTGTGCTTGGCAGTGAATGGATGTTTGTGCTGATGTACTCGGTTTTGTTTTGCTGAACTCAGTGGTGTTTATTATTGCCAAACTTCTCTACTTTGGTCTTGTCTGATCAAACTTATTCCAGAAGTGTTTGAGTTTGTTCAGATTCAGCTTATTCCTAGAAGAGGCTTCCTCCTGGCAGCACTTCCCAAAAGTCATACATGTGCAGGCTTTTATACTGTCATGAACATGACATTTTATTACGTTAACTCAGGTTTTTGGGGGGCATTTCCTCCTTGGTGTTGTATTAACAAACACCTTAATGCTCCCCACCAGCTGACTGCCAAAATGTCTGATTTTAAAGAAGTGCGCTCAGACCTGCTGAAGGTCAATTAATCAAGTGCATTTGAACGGTAGTACCTGGCTGCTTTTCAAATCCTTTTAATCCCGCTCTACACTTATGATGGACTGAGTTTCACAAAGTGCTTCTGCACTTTGGCTTAGTTTGTCCAGTAAATAATGATAATGTGTTATATTTCATGTTTTGATGGCAGTTCATTTAAAACCTGACAAGGGCCAGTGGAATTATAATAACTTTTATTTTAATATTATACCCTGAAAGGTAAAACCTTACAAATAGCTGAAAACCAAAGCATAAAGATGCTCCAATGACCCAGCCAGAGTCCAGACCTTAAAGAGCTGCATATAGATGTTATGATCTAGGGCAGGGGTCGGTAACCCGCGGCTCTAGAGCCGCATGCGGCTCTTTAGCACCGCCCTAGTGGCTCCTGGAGCTTTTTCAAAAATGTTTCACCTTTTTTTCCTTTTTTTCCCCTTTTTCTTCTTTTTTGCTTCTTTTTTTTCTCTTTCTTTCTCTTTCTTTTCTCTTTTTTTCCTTTTTTTCTTTCTTTTCTTGTTTTTTTTCTTCTTTTTTCTTCTTTCTTTCCTTTTTTCCACTTTTTTTTCTTCCTTTTTCCTTTCCTTTTTTAATCTCGACATTTAGACTTTTTTTCTCTTTTTTTTTTTTTTGCTTTTTTCTTCTTTTTTTCCTTTTTGTCCCTTTTTTCTTCTTTTTTTCTTCCTTTTTTTCTCTTTCTTTGTCTTTATTTTCTCTTTTTTTCCTTTTTTTTCTTTCTTTTCTTGTTTTTTTTTTCTTTTTTCTTCTTTCTTTCCTTTTTTCCACTTTTTTTTCTTCCTTTTTCCTTTCCTTTTTAATCTCGACATTTAGACTTTTTTTCTCAACATTTCCACTTTTTTCTCGACATTTCCACTTTTTTCTCAACATTTGAACTTTTTTCTCGAGATTGTACTTCAACATTTTGACTTTTTTCTCTAAATCTTTACTTTTTTCTCCACATTTTGACTTTATTTTTGACATTTCTCCTTTCACCATTTGCCTTCATTCTAAGGCTGATACAAGACCTTTCATTTTTTACGGCTCCAGACATATTCGTTTTTTGTGTTTTTGGTCCAATATGGCTCTTTCAACATTTTGGGTTGCCGACCCCTGATCTAGGGCTTTTGATTTTCCTGGGTTGTTTTTTCTTTACAAACTCTGCTCTGTTTGTTATTACCTTGATATTGTTTCAAGGGTTATGTTTTGCTGATCATCTGTGTTTTCGTTCCGGCCTAGTCCTGATACTTAAGTCTCTGATCTTTATTTATGATAATCCTTAGTTTAATTCCTGTTTTGCTTTCCGTGTGACTTCCTCTTCTAGGCTATCTTAATTATTCCCACTTGTTTCGCTCAGATGCCAACCATCTAATTTCCGAGTTGAGGCTCATACAGAACTAATATTTGTTGCAGTTCCTCAACTGACCGCTAGATGCTGCAAAGTGAGTCAATCTCTACTGACACGTTAAAATGTTCAGTTTTAGAGGAGAAATACACGTATTTAAAGCCTGGTTCAAAAAACTATTTTTGATCTCAATCGTTTTATTTAACAACCATGACAACTCTGAGGGAGGTGATTTTAAAAAACATTTTTGGTACCACAGCATAAGAGTTTAGACGAGGCATTACATTTATTTCTAATATAATTGACTGACAGTTGGCTCAGCCAATGGCTAATCATTATCACTTCCTCATCTGAAATCATCTTGCTACCATGCTTAGCGACGTAATCAGTAGTTTGTACTAACCCAGCGTCGGCTAAATATGACAGTAATTTCTGATTTTACCATTGAGGTAACAAGTGAAACAGGATATTTGGCTGGAAACGTCTGCCAGGAGCTCTGCAGATATTTGGTCGGGGATCTGCTGAAGGGGTTGGTAGCCAGAGCTAACCTTGATTGACATATGGTGGGTGTATTCCCGTCGGCTTGCAACATTGTTGCACACAGTAGAAAGAAAAAGGCTCCAAAAGGGCTCTTCAGAAAGCAATGGGTCACGTGACCTATTGCTTCGTCCACTGTTATATTCTGTCTATGGTTTTTCTTTGCGGTGTGTGTATGCTTTGGTGTATGGTTTTGACCTGTTCTCCCTTCTTCCACTGCTTTTTTAAAATGATCTTCCTTCAGCTTATTTATTGCTATTAGTCGAAAATACAGGACTTTACTCTCATTACTCCTGCTTCATTATGGCTCCACACCCTGTAAACTTGACGGTAAATAAATATTTGCAAATCCTAATAAACTGAGATAACTGTCATCAAGAGTGGGCCCAAATACCTCCAGAATGATGTGAGAAACTCACAGCTTCAAACACAAAAGATCACTTTAAGCAATTGTTGCTGAAGGTGGTTGAATCATGTTTAGTTTTCCCAAGCACTGTTTTTGCATTTAAACGTGAATAAATTATGGCACAGTGCGATATCTCATGTTTTAATATTTAAACTTTGTTTGTTTTAAACCTAATGAGGACCAACTTTTTTTTCTTTTTTTTTTTTTAAGCCCTGTGTCCAATTACATGCACTAATTACAGCTAGTGCTGTTGTGACACAGGTGTCACCATAACCAACTGTTGTAGTGGAATTCTGGAAGGAATTATTGATCCTAGATCAATATTCCTTACAAGAACTTCACTCAGACTTATTTCCTTGCTTTGAAAGCTCAATGACTGAAGTGATGTTCAGTTTCCTCAAGAGGACAGCGTCTCACCCGGTGTGAGGAATCCTATTTCTGGTTGTGCACACTGTTCTTAATACTCCATCTAGTCCCACTAATGACACATAGCTGTGATGGAAAAATAAACGTTAAAAGAATATGTGGTTAGCACGCAAAAAAATAAACCTGACAAAAGAAGATGTTGACTAAGTCCTCCCTTTAGTTCATGACTACATGTCATATTTGATTCCTCGCGACTTCTGCAACACACTGGATAGCCAAATAGACGATTTAGTATCCCTGCAGTTAGCTTTAAAAGCAGCACTCGCAACCTGACTGACCTGATGTGAATCCATGAAGTGGTGTGAGTGCAGAGACCTCTTCATCCCTGCTGGCTCAGCTCTGCTTGATCTCCACAGAGACCCATGAGTAGACCGGTGATCATGTTTTCAGAGCTTTTCCTTCAGATTGGTCATTGATACAGACGCTGCACCACCGCTCTTTGGTCACAGCGGCTAAAAGGTGTAAAACACGCCTATTTCCTAGCAGATTTTAGGAAACATCACACTGTGCTCTGCTGTTAATTCTGAGCATCCTTAAACTGTCTGATGTGTTAAATGCTTTGAAAGGAACACTGGAGGCAGATTAGTTAAAGAAAAAAAAAAGATCTAAGGCCTGGTTCAAACATTTTCTCTTTAATCTTTTGTAACTATCTGTGCTGCAAAAGGAATTTTGTAAAGATTCTTGTTGGTGAAACAGCATAAATTAGATGTATCTGTGAAGTGAAAATGTTTGTGTGACAATCAAAGAGAAAAAAAAAAAATTCAGCGTATTGAATATTCTTATGAATCTTATTGAATAATACATGTTTAGTCCTTCCGTGTCACAGTAGTGGAGAATTGCAGTGAAGGTGTTGTTTCATATGTATCCGAACAGATTGTAAACCATGAGATCACGTTGATCTCGCTGATGGAGAAGCAGGTCCCTGTTGTCTGTGAATCTGTGAATCCATGTGGGAAATGTGCTAAAATGGAATCTGAAGTGGAAACATCTGCTTTCAGAAGATATCAAAGGCAACAAAGCTATTAAAATGTTATCCTGCTGTATGTACTTTGTGGAGGTGCTGCACCTGTTCGGATAACCATCTGAAAAAATAAATAAAGAAAAAAGATTGGTTAAGAGCTAATCATCACATAAGTGGGAAAAAACATTATTCATCTTTTCCTCAGGGCTGCATGAGCTTTCGACTCCCTGGAACTATTTTATTATCATTATTTTTTGACAGATTTGATGTGGACATCTAACACTGTGACATTTTATATATGACAGAAAATTGTGAAAAGTAATAAGCCTCCTTTAATCTTCATGTTGCCACGTGCTTTGCCTTTAGTTCATACGCACTTCTGAAAGATTTTTTTTTTCTCCCGAGTACCCTCAAGCACTGGTTCTCATTTTAATACATGAATGGCGAATGCAAAAATATGTTTTCATTTCAACTGAAACCTTCCTTTATTCCGCCCCTTCAATCTTCCGATTCCCCTCTTTTGCATTTTTCCTTCTCGAACCTGCCAACCTGCAAGACAGGAGCCAGAAATGTGCTGGAAGAGCACATGCTGTCACAAGGTGTACCCTCCCCGTCAAGAAAAAAAAAAAAAGCCCATGCCTTTACGCAACCGACACTCTCTCAGAGCAGTCACATCCAAAAAGCATTTATCAGGAACACGCTCTGTCCCCAGCACGACGAGTAAGCATGGTTAATGGAAATTTAATCAGTAACAAGAGAGGACAGCAGGCATAATGCAACAGATGATAAATAGAAGAAAGATGCAAATGGTATTTTTTTTTTTAGACAGGCCAAGCTGACAAGCCTGATAATGCCTCCTCATGCAGTTTCACCCCGAAGCTTCCTTTTGATGGCTTCCAAGTACCAAACAGCATACTTTAAAGTGTGTGTTACTTATAATAATTTTTTTTTTTCAATTTTGTCAAATATTCTCCTGTCAATGGTGCCTGAGCATGAGGACAAGGAACCTTAATTAAGTGCAGTGTAAAAAACTGCAGTTCTCAGTTGCTAGCAATATTTTGGAAATTTAGGAGATTACGTTAACATTTTAGCACATTGCATCTCTTCGCACTTCATTTAACAAGTATAACGTGAGCCAACATCTCGATTCTTTGAACCTTTCATTCTTCACAGTGGATATATAACTTCTTTCTCTTGTTTTTTTAATGACCAACAAGTGACATTTTTTTGCAAATTTGTCACACGTTTCAGTGACACAGTTAACGGCATGAATCATGCCAGTGCTACCCACACATGACGCAGATTTTGTTTAATCTCAGCAGGATCTCATTCTGAGCTTGAAGGAAACGGTACAAGATTGTTTCATAAATCTATCCAGGAAAGTGGTGAATGTCTGTTCTGAGTTCACTTCCCTCGCTGGTGACATTTAGAGTTTAATTACTTACATTTAGTGGCTTTTTATTACAGTATCAAAAATCTTTGTCTCAAAGGCAGTGCGGAAAATGGATATTTGATTGCAGGACAGGAAACAGAAAAACAGCAGTAGATAAAATAATATTCATCAACATCAGAACCAACTCATTTTTAAAGTGATTGTTGATTTTTGATTTTTTTGGTTGTTGATACCTGCAGCGTGGTGTGTTTTGTAGTTCTAGTATTTTGATGTGAAGCAGTTTTTCTCTCCTCCATAAAACATTTACAATGCTGAATTCTCTTAACATGTTATGTGTTCTCCTAAAAATGTCTTAACGTGTTAAAATGCTGATTCACGCCCTCTGCAGCATGTAAACTTAAAAGGAACCCTGGTTATTAAGACTTGTAGTCCCTAATTAGCCACAATTGTTCTCTTATACTAAAATATGTTGTTAGAAACACAAATAATCTAATTGCTTTAAAAATCTACAATGTTTATCACATATTTTGACCTGCGGGAGGCGCCATGTTCTACCTGCGCAATGCATTCTGGGGGCGATGACGTAGACCGGTGGCTCTGGGAAGATAAGCCGCGTTAGTTTAACTGGGACAGGTATCCAAAACATAGATGAGCAGCATCTCCCGGCCGTGGAGGCTGACGAGGGAGCCCATAAGACGTCTCGGTTCAGGCAAACTGGATCAAAGTTCTGTGATGCACGGGAGATCTGCAAAAATGATCAATGTCGTGCGCATCTTACCAGTGCATTAGGCTCCTGCGTAGACGGCGTAGACGGCGTAGCCGTGGCTCTAAAGCCTGCAGCACACCGCCATCCGCTCTCGCCGCCGCCGTGATGGAGACGCCGGTGGGCAGGAGGCACGTTTGGGTGGGCATAGCCCACCCCTCTCCCCCCTAAAACCGGCCTCGGTGCTGGGTCCACCGTTTGATGACAGACCAGAGGCTGAGGGGACTGGCCCGGGACTTTGACGAAACGGGAGGCGCAGACTTCGCTTCAAATAGGCAAGAACATCTTTATTTAATTTAATGACGCCAGATCTGGCTGGGGTTTTTATTGCAGCATCGGCTATCTGCTAGTTGAAACGTGTGGTCTGTTAGTCTATCTGAGTTTTATGGTGTTTTTATAGTTCATGCTTTATGGTGCGGTACTTTTTTTTTTTTTTTTTTACTTTTTTGTAGGTGCGCCGTCACCTTAATGTTTAGCTGTGTTTTGATCTGTGTTTCTGGTGCGCCGTCACCTGTTTAGCGTGTGTTTTCATCTGTTTCTGGGTGTCAAAACAGTGTACGGGGGCTAGCAGGTGCCACCGTCTGACGTCACTACCCAGAATGCATTGCGGTGTAAACAACAATGGCGACCTACGAGTTAAATTATATTTTCAAATTTTATAAAAACGAA
This sequence comes from Cololabis saira, assembly GCF_033807715.1. Classification (NCBI taxonomy): domain Eukaryota; kingdom Metazoa; phylum Chordata; class Actinopteri; order Beloniformes; family Belonidae; genus Cololabis; species Cololabis saira. Next base: position 24,763,408 of record NC_084599.1, read on the forward strand.
GACATCAACAAGGTTTTTTATATCACATTGTTATAATTGATACCAACATTTATCTTTTAAGACCTACATGTCTTAATAGCCAGGGTTCCTTTTAAGAGTTAACCCTAAATCAGAAACAGAAAAATCTTTCTGTCTTGAGCATACTTTGTAGCTTCCCTGACTCTGTAATTGTGCACAGGATTTTGATCGCACACATTTTGATCGGTCCTGTTGAGTCCCATTCAAACAGAGTCAGGTCGCTCTGCCCCTCTGTCACCTTTATCACTCCCCGCTGCGCCGTGTGAACGGCATGGAGGCATAACATTTTTGCCTGCAGCTGTTATAGATCTGTCCGGCCTTGGGATGTAGTAAAAGGCATAACGAGGGGGCTAAACGAGAGCTGTGTGTAAACACAGCGGTTGTAGCATTGCAGAGAGGTGGTTTGTGATGGTGGGTAACTCCAGGCAGAGGCTGAAAGGAGTCTGTCAGAGGGTGGCCCAGTGGGCCATCTGGCAACGAAAAACAACCAAAAAAAACACACCAGGTTTTTAAGAGGCAGAGACCAGTCTGACTAGGCGTGTCAAACGTTTTCACCGGACTGGGCGAGTAGCTGCAGATCGTACCCTGCTGCTGCTTAGCAACCTGGAAGAGTCTTGCTCTTGCTGGGTCCAGGATCGCATCTCCCTCCTGCAGCCCCTAGATGTCTTTTTTCTTGCACGTTTGCTTAATCCTGATAACATTTGTAAGAGAATTAGTTTTTAATTAATTTAATGAAACAAAGCATTTACCTCACCCATCACACCCTCACTTTCAGCCCCCATGCAGGCAGATAAGTTATGAAATAAAACAATAATAATTTACAATATATATGTTTTACAATACACCACATTGGTTTTGAAAAGAAGAGCACTTGACAGAAACATACGATAAGCAACTTTTTTCGTTACAACTATGGTCTCATTTACCCTCTGGTCCTGCACAAAACGGCTCTCTCCGTCCCTCCCACAACCCTCCATGTGGACCAATCCCACGGAGATCCAGCTCCCCAAGCCGTCTGCACCCCCACAGGGTGACACACTCCCTGCAATAACTCCTCTGCCTTCGGGGAGCAGCCTTTTTTTTCCAGTTACTGTGTTGCTCTGTGAGTATTTCATCAATCTGATGTCGCAGATTGTGTTTATTCGACCCTGGATTATTGTAGCTTTCCTCCCGATGGCTGTCTGTCAAACTCAATACTGAGAGCAGGTCTTTTCTTGTGCCTTCACTCAGAATGCGTTCACTGATGCCTGGTAAACATTAATTTCTTTAAATACAAGTTTCTGACAGTTCTGTGAATGCAACTGGACTGATATTGTAAAAAAAAAAAAAAAAAAAAACAGCAACAAAAAATAAAACATGTAATAATATGAACCTGGAAAAACTGTTCAATACAAGTACGAATAGCAAACACGTATATAATTATTATTATGTTCTAAAACATAAACATGTTGCTATGTTTCTACTTTTACTCGTGGATGCCTTCTCATTTATCTCCCATTCTGTTTCTTTATGGCAGATAAGTGTATCCACCCTTTGACAAAAAAAACATTGTAAATAAATAAATTGTTTGTTCAAAATTCTGAGTGGTTTGAGTTGTCTTTGCCGTTAAGATGTTAAATGTTTTTGTCCATAATATTCAATTTTAACAATTTTCTGCTCTGTAGCAGAACTCGACTACAAAAGTTTCCCTTCCAGCAACACGCAACCCACAATGGATACATCCAAAAAGTGTTTATTAAAGTGCTTGTACTCATAAATACTGTATGACTGAGAGCTGAGCAGCGGCTACTACAGTAATTGGATCTTATGATGAAAGAAAAGTATTGTTGTACATCATGTGAAACTTTTTAAAACGGCTTGCAATCACACCAAGTTGTATTTAGTTAAGTTCAAAAACGTTTTTCACACTTCAAGGAAAGATATTGTTTTGCAGCCTCTTTGCACAGCTGTCACATTAAGAGGAAATGAAAAAAAAATATTCAAAGAAAAAAATATATATAATAGCTGAAAAAGAAACAATAAAGTCTAAGTGTATTACAAGTAGAGAGTCTATAAGTGTAAACATGCTCTGTTTGAAATTTAGTAGCAGCAGACTAATGTAGCTCTGTTACAGCAAACATTGCTGTGTTCAAGTTCAGTGCAATATTGTTTACTTGAGGAAGAGTTTTGAAAGGCAGAAAACAAGATGTCTGAAATTGTGTGAATTCACCTATAGTCAAGTGTCGGAGGGGGAGTGTAGGCTTTGGGGTGGGGGAGTGACAGAGAGTGTTGTGTCCAGACATATGAAGGCAATGTGTGATGGCCGAAGGTGGTGCTGCAGAGGGGTGAGGGCTGGAAACTGTCCCTGTGGTGTTGTGAGGTTTGTTATCACAAATAGATACCACCTGCCATCATGCATGATTGTAAGGAACCATGAGATGGACAGCCCCTCAACAAGTGCACAATCTTTAAAGGTAGGATTGCTGCAGGTTTGACAGCGAGGTCCGTCTGCTGCAGAAGTACCTGTGTTTCTTCCGTACCAGTGAACCCAGTCAATTGTGAAATTCCAACCTTTTAAAACAGATCCTTTTTCTATGCTTGCTTAAACATGCCTTTTTATGTTTTTCCTTTCTTCCAGTGTTTTCGGTTTGCAGTTCTGTTGTTTTTTATCATGCAAAAGAAGTTTTTAACTGTGAGAATGAGATCTCAACACTGCTTTTCTTGTTGAAACTTGGTTATTCTTTTTGAACATCCACGTCAACGTTACACCCTCTGTTTAACTACAGTAAGTGAAATGCAGTTGCATCTAAATATGTCCAAAATGGGAAAAATTCCCAAAAATATTTAATCTTTTTAAAAGGTTTTGTCTATATTCAGACTGCCAGCCCGAATTCTTTCAGTCAAATCCAATCAGACTCTGATCTCTTTGACTGACCGTTTACATGATATATTGCATATATTAAAAGCAATAAGAAAAAAAAAAAAAGTAATCGGATCAAATCATTATTGCTTTGCTGATGTCCCCTAATCATGGTTGCTATGGTACATCACATGCACAGAACTGATGTAAACAAACGGAAATGGGGGGGTGCTGAACTGGTTGGCAGCTGCTGGACATGGTCATAGGGAGCTGTGCTGCCAATTTCTACACGGTGCAAGAAAGCAGCGCAGACAGAGGAGGCTACTGTGTTCAGCTTTATTTCAGCAGCCGTCCGTTTTTGTTGTCACGTGGATTGGCAACCATGTAAAAACCTCAGATCAAAAAAGAGCAAAAAGAGTTCCTAAACTGTAGTAGATAGAGTTGTTTGTGTCAAATTGTGAAAGACAATAGACTGTTTGAAGGACCAGAGTGTTCAGATCGAGAAGCATCTGTGGAATCTGGTTGGAATTTCATTTGAAACCACCTTTATAAATGAACAGTCAGAATTGGGGAGAAAAGCCGTCTCACAGCTAGAATGTCCTGGGTCCAATCCTCGCTGTGGGTGCCGAGTGCGTGTTCACAAGGGACTTTCTGTGTGGAGTTTGCATGTTCTAACCGTGTTCCCTTGGGTAGCTAATGTGAGCTACCCTCACAAAAACATGCAGCAGTCCTGGGTTATACATGCCCCCTCCGGCCAGCCGGGGCGCCAGATGGGGTGGGGAGGATCTGGCCGGAATAACGTGATCCTTCGACGCGCTACGTCCAGCCAGAGAAGCCCCATCCTGTCTGGTGAAAAGAAGCGGCCTGCTCACTCCTCAGGTTAAGGAGGAGACCTGACCTCAGTGCAGGGCCTCCCGGGGTTGGTAGAGGGAGCAATTCCCAGGACTGACTTACTGTAGGTAGGAGCACTGGGTGATAAAATGGGGAAAAAAAAGGTTGGGGAGAAAAAAACGTTTTGTAGTGGATTTTGGCTGTTTAGTCAACAAATCCATCTATAGGATCTGGCCTTGGCTGGTAGTCAGATCACAGTCTTTGGTGGCTTAGTGAGGTGGCGTTGTAGAAAAGTACAAGGTAAAAAATAAAAAAAATCTTCATTTCACATTCATGTTTCTGCAAAGAAACCTACCAGTGAGCAACACACTGGGAGTCAGCATCTTGCCGATGGATGCATTGACTTGTTGGCTGGTGATTTTGGGGATCAAAGAAACAACTTCCCATCGAAAGACCACTGTAGCTTTCTGAGCTACAGGGACCTCACTTTTGAACATTGAACCATACAAACCTCTTTTAAAGCCAATTCTCCTCCGGCTTTGTCTTCAAGACAGGAATGAAAGAAGGAAGCATTTCAAGAGAGAAATTTTCAAAGCAACTTTAACAAGAATGAAATGGTTCAAAAGTGGTGCGGGCGCTGCAAGGAGAGGTGCCAACGGTCAGCTAGTCCATGAATGCACTTTCAGCAGAATCCACAGAAAATAAAGTCGATGATGAACACTTTGAGAGGCATGCTTGTTCTCTTCTCTAGATGTTAACTCAAAGATCGTCTGTACACAACAGTCTCAGAAGCAAACAGGCAAGATTAGTTTTGGGCCAACTTCAATAACTAACTCAGGATAGATAACCTGCATCTTCCTCAGCATATGGAGACCCATAGAGAGCAAGTCAGCTTTGCCAAATACAAAAATATTTATGTAAAATAAATGTCTTTCTGTCTAAATAATGATGTAATTCTACATCTTGGAAAACAAAGCACACTAGATGGAGACCACCTTGCCCTGAAACAGGCAGCTGTGGAAAATAAATTCTTAATGATAATTTAATGTTGCTACTTATTTCATTTGGACCTGATGAACAGATTCCAAACTTTTTAGGAATCATTTTACGGATTTTATGGATGCATTTTATGTTATTGTGTCTCCCAGGATACGTAGAAAGGTTTAATTCCATGAACAGAAATAATACACTGATGATTTTCCTGGTCATTTACAGTATGTGTTTTAAATTGATTTTATTCAGTTTTACATGATCAGCTTTGTCTAGTGAATTGCAAATGCATAACAATTTAATGCAGGAACAAAATGATCAAGACATTTAAATCAATTATTTGTGTATTTTTTGAGGAGAATGTTGTCCGTCCATCTGGGCAGAACCTTCACTTTCCTTTTCAATAGTTGAAGGGCTCTCATGTCCTCTGTGACTTTTACCTTGTACATCTACATTATACATACATTTCAAAATAACAAGGCACCTCAACAGCATAATGCCTCTTTTCTACTATCTATATTTTTTATGGCACATGTAAGCAGAACCTGGTCCTCCCTTTGTGAATAAAAAACAGCAGGCATCAACCACAGATCTTGGAGTTGTTGGTCTTAGTTTAGTTTTTTTATAATATTTCTTTTCACATATTTTTACCTAGTGCTACTACCTAAGTATCAGTCCTGGGCATTGCTCACCCTCCACTCTCGTCAAGTCCTCCTTACCTGAGGAGTGAGCAGGCCGCTTCTTCTCGCCAGACAGGGTGGGGCTTCTCTGGCTGGACGTAGCGAATGGAAGGATCACGTTATTCCGTCCGGATCCTCCCCACCCCATCTGGCGCCCCGGCTGGCCGGAGGGGGCACGTACAGCCCAGGACTGATGCATGTTTTTTTGAGGGTAGCTCACATTAGCTACCCAAGGGAACATGGGGAGAACATGCAAACTCCACACAGAAAGTCCCTTGTGAACACGCACTCGGCACCCACAGCGAGGATTGAACCCAGGACTGCTGCATGCAAACATGTAAACTCCACAGAAAGGCCCTTTTGCCAACCCCACAAAGGGTGTGGGTGCTGAAGTCATGGGGGAAATAAACACGCCCTCAACGCCCACAGTGTCCCCGGTGAGAATTGAACTCCGGACCTTCTAGCTGTGAGACGGCTGCACTACCAGCTGCGCCACCATGCCCCTATTGGTGCAACTTTTTAAACTTAAGCTGTGATGTCATATTCCATTTAGAGACGTTTGTATTTTAATTGAAAAAATGAGACATATACCATCTAAGGCAGGGGTTCCCAACCTTTTTTGAGCCAAGGACCAGCAGAAGTATAAACAAAAAGCTCAGGGACCGGTTGACAATTTATGTCAATTTTAATAAACATTTTAGAAAAAAACTATGCATTTTAAAATGCAGGCTATCATCAGCGACGTTAGCTGATGTTGTGGCCTTTAAAACTTGCTTCTGCAAATGTAACTCACGTTTTTTCCTTTCGAAAAAATCCACTGGTTTGTCTTTGAGAGAAGGATGTTTTGTATTTAAGTGTCTTTGAAGCTTGGATGCCTTCATTGCTTCGTTGGCGAGCGTTTCTCCACATAAAATACATAGTGGGTTTGGCGCCTCCAAATCGCCCGTTGCAACAAATCCGTATTTTATATACATAATGTCGTACTTGGGATTAAAGCTTTTGCTTTTCTTTTTGGTAGGATTTTCTACTTGTTCATCACCATTTCTTTTACTCGAACAACCAGTAAAGAAACGGCTCATGGAGGTTTGCTGAGGTCCGCTCATCTCTGCAGCAGACTGAACCTAACCTGCATACAGCACCTATGCATGGCGCTGTTCAGTCCGGTCGGGTACCAGAACTTATTGTCCGCCAAGCCATGACAGGGCTGCCACTCAAAGAAACACATTTCGATTTATACAAGTTTTGGATGAAATTATATGACAAAAAAATGCAAAAATTGTTTTCTTAAATTTAGTATGAGGTTGCTTTAATTATGTGGCAAATGATAATAAACACGAGAAAGATGGGTACTTCAATGAAAAATAGATATTTTATTCAACTTTGCTGCTGTTCATACAAAAAGTAAATAAAAAACAACAATTTTTTTTCAAAGATTTTCACTTGAAATAAGTAGAAAAATCAGAGATTTTTTTGCTTGTAATGAGAAGATAAATCTTGTTCCACTGGCAGATTTTCCTACTTATTTCAAGTGAAAATTGACTTGAAACAGGTGAAAATTGTCAAATGAGTTATTTTTCTGGTGTTATTTTTCTGGTGATGACTCCAAATGTTGAAATAGCAGTAAAACCACATTCATTGATGAAATGACATAAGGGATGGAAAGGGGGGATGGCAGTTTTACAGGGGGGATGATTTGGACCGTTTTTATTTCAGGGGGGGATGATTTGGACCGGTTTTATTTCGGGGGGGGGGGCGGGGGGGGTGATTTGGACCGTTTTTATTTCAGGGGGGGGATGATTCTGACCGTTTTTATTTCAGGGGGGATGATTTGGACCGTTTTTATTTCGGGGGGGGGGATGATTTGGACCGTTTTTATTTCAGGGGGGGGATGATTCTGACCGTTTTTATTTCAGGGGGGGATGATTTGGACCGTTTTTATTTCAGGGGGGATGATTTGGACCGTTTTTATTTCAGGGGGGATGATTTGGACCGTTTTTATTTCAGGGGGGGGGGTGATTCTGACCGTTTTTATTTCAGGGGGGATGATTTGGACCGTTTTTATTTCAGGGGGGGATGATTTGGACCGTTTTTATTTCGGGGGGGGGGGTGATTTGGACCGTTTTTATTTCAGGGGGGATGCTGGCTTTAGTTCTTCTGAGGAGGAGACGAGCAGCAGCAGCAAGGAGGGTCCATGAAATCCTCATGAGAAGACTTGAGAAGATTTGGGGGAATCCAGGCTCGTTGGAGCTACAGCTCCATGATGACCAGGTCTACAGTACTTCAGATTGAACAGGGAGCAGTTTGACAGCCTGTTTTGGAGTGGGTCCTCAGCAGGATGACAACCACCTTCTCTCCTATTGGTCGCACCGAGATGCCCTCACAGCGCGATGAAATTATAAAATGTTCAATTCAGGCGCAGGCAGGTGAAACGCCCGTGGCAGGTGGCCTCTCGCGCGCCGCCAAGCTCTCCAGCAGAGCGGTCCACTCTTGTGCCGCGGCAGCACATACACAATGAATGGGAAAGCCGGCGGCGGTCCCGCTTTGCGCCCTCTATGTGAAAGGGGCTTAATACTGTTGGCCCCTGAAGGTTACATTTGGCCCCATAATGGCCCCTGTTTCAGAAAAATCCTAGAACCCCCAGTGCCAAGTTTTGTTACCCGCAACTGCGCTGAGACGCAAAAAAAAGAAAAGCTGCTGAGACCCTGTCGTGCAGCGCTGCTCTCGGCAGAGATTGTATGAGGTGAAGTGAAGTGAGATGCCTCACTCCATTGGGAAAAAAACGTCTGGTGACAATTTTGATTATCGCTTTTTTGTCGACAACGTCGGCGAATCATTGCAGCCCTAATTATGATCGGAACACAAGCCATTCCACGGCCCGGTAGTAACGGCTCTACGGACCGGTACCGGTCCGGGGACCGGGGGTTGGGAATCACGGATCTAAGGTACCACTACCAGCTGTGCCACCATGCCCCCGAGTTGTTGGATGTATCTGGTGGAACTGTGCTTAACCTTCTCCCTCACCCTGCGTTCACACTGAAAGCGTCAAAAATCTCCTGACGCCAACATCTCGCTGCTTGGTGCGTTCACACTGAAAGCTGCATGCACTGTCGACGGCTGCAGTGGGCGGGGCTTGAAGCTGCGCTGCAGAAGTGGAGGGAACAGTGTATATAGCCTACACATATAGCGTGCACATCTTCAGTTTCCTATTTCACCATGGATCACACTTTGGGACGCCTTCTTCATATTTTAGCGTTATTTCCGCGTAGATAAGAGTGAGTTTGATGCTCCTTAACAAGTTTGGTCTGCGGATCAACATCAACCGCGAGCGAGCGATTGTTCCCGGTGGCTGATTTATGGTTCCGTGTCATACCCACGCAGAGCCTACGGCGTAGGTTACGCGGCGACGCACAACCTACGCCGTCGATTTAACGCGGAACCATAATTCAGAAGCTGCAGTCTTTCTGCGGTGATCACAGACTCACCGGGTCGGAGCGGATTTGGTCATGATGTTTAAACTGTGTTTTGTGATTTTGCGTTGGATCAATGTAGCAAATAAAATCGTTCGGACCATCCAGCTCCTCAACCATCACTTACGTGTTTCTCACGAGCAGTTCAGGTAAAAACGGCAGTCAAATCAGCAAAAATGTCAGTTTGCTGGATGAAGTATATTCATTTCTGTTAAAAATAAGTGTGTTAGTGCACAGCTCTAGTCATGTACGCATGTGAATGAGTGAACGTTTGTATGAACATGAAAGTACAATCTGCATTGAGGCTTTTCGCTTCGGGAATCCCGGTCTGTGATTGGACACTGCCTCGGCGTCGCTGCTGCTCTTTTGCATAAAGTTCAGATTTTTCAACTTCAAATTGACGCGCTGCTCCGGCTGCTCCCGACACCTCCGCTGCCTCTGCTGCCCTCGCTGCTCCCGCTGCCTCTCGACACGCGTTTTCATAGAAAATGAATGGCAGCCGGCTGCCTATGCCGCCCGTGACGCTTTCAGTGTGAACGCAGGGTCAGTGTTGCCAGATGCCGAAAACCAAATTATCGTACAGGGAGCCCGGAACTATCGTATTTTACATACAATTATCGTACGCTACTTCAATGGCAAATGAGAAGTGAGTTTGTTGATTGCTATTGGCTAAGGACGTGTGTCTGTGTGGGAGAGAAAGTGAGGATAAAATAAATAAAACAAGACAAAATACCAGAACAATTACAAACAAATGACTCTGCTGAATCTGATTCATACATTTAAAAAGTTGCTTAATTAAAATTCAAACACCTAGAGAATATTTTCTTCAGCAGAATATTCTCTTAAAGGAGCCGTCTGTAAGAAATGGCCAAAACTGGTACTGCAGTCACTTTCAAAATATTGTTGAGCGGCGTGTACCCTCCCCCTCCTCCCCCCGACCAGAGGTTGCCAGGTAGGCTGCAGAATGCAGCAGGAACGTAGGCTGCCATGGCTGCGATAATTAGAGCCGAGCTGGCAACCCGGAAACAATACTGACTTGGTGATTGGGAGATAGGTGGAGGGTGGAGCTTCAGGCCAAAACAAAAAATGACAACATAAACATCAGTTGAGGGCTGCAACTCCTCTTTTTAAACTGGAATATCCTGGCTTGAGTGCTGTTGTCAGTGACATAAGTATTTGAAATGAACATGATTTTTAAATGTCTGTTGACATATCGGGGTCATTTTATGATTCGTTTTATTATTGCTCTTACATACAGCTCCTTTAATTAATATTATACATTTATGGTGCGGTTTTATTGAAAATAAGTGTGGTTGATATGTGATTATTTATCCTCTGGGGAGCACGTCCTGTATCCATGGTGACCATGATGATTTCTCATCATCTGGAAGATAACTTAATAAATCCTAAATCCTGCGAACTAAAAGCTGATACCAGACATTGCTTCTGATAAATGATAACTTGATAAGCCTTCCGTCATTTCCCCTACAGCATGTTGAAGAGATTGTGGTGAAAAAGAAAAAAAACTGTGTTTTTTTTCTCTTTTCACTAAAAAAGGGATGTGTGAAATTGGCTTGAGTTGTGAGCTTCTTGTTAGGAAGTAATACTAAGGGACACATTATTAAGAAACTCTAGAAAATCAAGAGCCCAAATGATGGACTTAAATGTCTTTTTGTTCTCCCAGCAACATAAATCTGAGTGACTATCGCTACCGCCACCGCATAACTGCACAGACCTCCATTTCTGCAGAGGCATTACAAGTAATGGCTTGTTTGGGTCCTCTACGGTTAGGAGCTGAACTTTGCTGCAAAGCTTCACAAGTGTTGACACGCACATATTTCTCCGTGAACCTGCAGCTGAGTGGAAGTCACACATAAATCCTTGTGGTGCAGCGCACAGCTTCTGTGCCTCAAATAAAGTCATTATACATGGTAAAATGTTATGTTTTGCCCACCTTTTACAATGTGACCATACTTCCAAAGTGTATTTAAAGAATGTATTCATTTACAACAATTTGCAGCTCGTCTACATGCTGCCTCAGATTATTTTGGTAGTGATGTAAATTTTCACACACTTGAAAAAAAACACATCTTCAGTGAAGAACCAGATTTTTAAATGATGATGAACTAAGTGGACAATAGAGAGCATATTGGTTTGCATAATGTCCTGCAGAGATAACAGTTTTTTTGCTCATAATATCAGCATGTCAAAAATCAACCAAAGATCAGTATTTCAGACACAAATAAATATATGAGACAGCGGATTACAGGGATGAAACAAAACTGTACCACATGCTGGAAGCGCTATGCTTAGATATGCAATTCAATGTACTACTTTTAAATGTGTTGGAAAAAAAATACGTACTGCAGATGTCAGATAACACGAACCAAACCCTGCTCACAGCCAAGGATACTATAATTGTTTTGGTTAGATGATTAAGAGGGTTTCAGAGAGCAACTTTTGTCTTTTTGTGCGTTTGTAGCTTCTTGTTGATTAGAAAGCCATCTGGTATAATGGCTTTTCTTCTGCCTTTGTTAACTAGGCACCTCTCTATGCAAGAAAATGGATACCAGATGAATGGCAGGCCTTTAAATAGGAAATAATAGCTCAATGTGACAAAACAAAGGAATTAGGAAAAAAAAGGCATGGGAGCACATACACATTTAAAATCTTTTTTATATTCTTAGTTTGTTGCTCTCAGCAAACCTGTTTTTTTTCTAAATTATTATTGTAAAAGCTAAGTTGTTTTTCTTGTTGTTTTTCTTTAATAGTTATGCGCCTCTAATATACCAGGACTTTTACTGTGAAGCATTTAATTACCCATTTAACTCTTAAGCTACTTTGTCCTGCTATTCATCTTTCAGTGATGAATAACTTGGCTGTGTCAGTAATTATTTTGCAATGGTAATCTTTCTACTTAACTAAGAACATAGGGTGTGTCTGTACTCCCTCAACTGAGATTTATGGTTTGTGACATTTAGTCCATCAACTAGATTTGGCTTGGAATCAGTAAATTAATGCCATAAGGGAGGAGGCTGCCAGGGTGAAAAGTCCCGGAAAAAGTCCTGCTCTTTCGGTGAGTTGCCTTAAGTCGAGAAGGGGGTGGAAAATGGGTGTTTTACAGCTCAGTCAACCCACGATGATCCAGGAAAGAGGGACCAACAAACACGGATTATTCCAGGGTTCCTTTCAGTTCAGAAACCACCATCTGTGATGGTATTATGGTGGAGTTGCATCATATATATGTGTGTGTGTGTGTGTGTGTGTATGTATATATATATATATATATATATATATATATATATATATATATATATATATATATATATATATATATATATTTATTAGGGGTGTAACAAAATATTGTGCCACAAAATTTGTATATATATATATGTATATATGTGTGTGTGTGTGTATATATATATATATATATATATATATATATGTATATATATATATATATATATATATTAGGGGGTGTAACAAAATATTGTGCCACGAAATTTCGCGATACAAAAACGTCACGAAACGTGTCTTGGAGGTGACAAAGTGTATCGCGATATTGGGTTTATAATATTAATCTATTAATTGTGTTAACTAGTAACGCGCATCCGACCATGCGTGACGACCGCGCCTCGACCTGCGGACCAAAATCTTCCTCCGCTCAGAAGAAACTAGTACCGTTTTGCGGTCCCGTTTTGAGCTCTGAACCTTTACTTAAGTAAGGCTGGTGTAGAGTTAAGCCTTACTTTATTAAATTATACCTTTTTCGGGTTGTGAGTAGGATAAACAGGGGACAACTTCTGCGTAAATTCGAGTGTACTTTAAAGTCCGCTCAACAGCGTAGGATTTTAGAACATCAACACAGCACCTAGTGCTGTATCACTCCGCCCAATCTAAAACAGACTAATCACTACAGATAAACTGACTAGTGTCATTATAGTCCCTAATTTACATCAGAATATAAAGGATATATTTATAAAATAATTAACCCTGAGTTACCAAAATAACCTTCTTAACAAAAATAAATTTCCTCTTACACTTATAAGGTGAGCATGAATCAATCTTTTTTTATGATGTAAAATTGTATGTATTTATTTACTTTTATTTATTTATTTAATTTTAGTTGTTACATTTCTGGAAAAGAAAAAATTCAAATCATACATGAGAGAAACTATTCAGTTCGTGGCAAAATGTTTGTACTTGTATGAAACTGAAGATGCATAATGCAAACCTGACATTTACTTTTAGTTCAGTTTGTGGAAAATGGTTGGCCTGGCTTTCTCTTTAAAACTTAAACAGTTATAAAGCATTACAAACTGTAACAATAGAGGGCAAACGTACAGTATTGTTTTGTATTTTGTGTCTTTCAAATAAAAAGACAATTTTTTCCAGTCATATGTTCCTCATTCAAGGTTGTTAAAAAAAACTGCTATAATATCGTATCGTATCGTTATCGTGACCTCAATATCGTGTATCGTACCGTATCGTGAGATTAGTGTATCGTTACACCCCTAATATATATATAAATAGATAAATAAAATGGTTATAGCTAGCTAGCTAGATCTATATTCCAATATTCTTCTTGCAGGAAAGATCTTTCTTTTTTCAGCAAGATAATACCAAACCACATTCTACATGTGTTGAAAGGGCTTAACGTGTCTGGATACTAAACTGGTCTATCTGGAGTCCAGTCTCGTTTCCCACAGAAGATTGGTTGTTGTGCAAAATTTGAAACAGCTGAAACCCTCCACGCTACAGTGAGTTTTAATAGTAGATACTGTACCTAATCGTTAAATTGTTTCCTTTCGACATATAGGAGTTAGTTATAAATATATACCGGTAGTATAAATATAGGATAAGTTATTTGAAAACGTTTTCTGTTTCTATTGACATTTTACACATCATCTCATATTTTTTGAAAAGAATTGCTGTACGGTGTAAAGTAAATTGTGATGATAAAATTTAACACACATTTGTATTCTAATTGATTTTTTTCATTAATAAACATTTTCATTCTATTAATTTAGCTTGCTTCTTTTTGAACAGTGATGTGTTTTTCGAAAAGAAAAGAGAGAACAGGGATATTTTAATCAATGACAGAGAGAGAGGCCTTGAAAAGGTAGTATGTTTGAGTCATTTTGGTGAAGCATCAGAAGGATCAGCATTTTCAGAACAAATCCATCACTTGCTCTTATCAGATACAAAGCCCAAATGGCTCTCTCAATAAAAGTGTTGTCCTCGAGATGGCCAAAACCTCACTGAACGTAGAGGTTCCTTGGAAATAATGCTTTTCAATCAAAACATAGCACTTTTAAGGACATTTGCTTTATATACCCTCCTTTAAAGAGGCCACGTGAATGATTCATGTCTTATTTTATGGAAGCACAGAGCAGCTAAGCCACTACATATAGTAAATCAGCAAATACACCAAGGCTTGTAGTCACCCTTTTTTTCTAGTTTTATACTAAGCTAAAGTATTTTTGTTCATTAAACATGCATTGAACTAGACTTTCATTTCTAATTGCTGTTTATCATTCTGATTTTTATAGTTCCTTTGTATAAACTGTGTGTTTGGATACACAAAACTTAGTGACTGGATTGTGTGAGTGTCTGATTTTGTTGTAACATCAGACGCCCAGCAGTGCATCTAAGGGCCGGGACACGCCAACCCGACTTCAGTCACCAACCTCACCAGACTGGCCTACGGCGTCCAGCGGCCCATGAGTTGGTGTGCCCCGGCCTTAAAGCAAAATCTGTTCAAATAGACCAGACAAACCCTCGTTACATCATCTGTTTTCTGCAGAGTTGTTTTAATGCCACATTTTTGGGACTCTGGATGATGGCATATTGGCTGGAGCTGACTCCACCCAACTAGGGTCAGTCCAAAAATGAACGACTGGGCAGAACAAGCAGGCCTTGAAGCTGGCGAACATTCCCACCTCAGCTCAGTTACACACATAAGCTATTTTAGCTTAGTTTATCTCACGCTAATCAATATTACCTGGCATTTGCTTGATTGAATTTGTCCATCCATCCTCATTTCAGATGTCATTTCCTAAAACAACATCTGAAAAGCTGCTTGAGATGAAACAAAGGCTGGCAGGGGTTTTCTAGGACCCACGGCCACTTCGATTACCTGTGAACTAGTGGTCAAGTTAGTCACCCTGGAACGGATCAGCGAATGCTCCAAGGCAAACGTCAGTCGAGGTCCCAGCTGCTGCAGGTGCTTCAATAGGCAGCCGTCAAGCTGGAGGCCACTGGGCCATACATGCTGAGGTTAGCCTTCGATCAGGAGTGAATATAGCTGCCTCTGGCTACTGAGCTAAGCTTTGCCTCCGTTACATAGCCACACAGTATAACGTGCCCTTTTTAATTTCTCCCGATTTGGTCTGTGGTCATATTCTTACAAAATTGGACTTCAGAGCTGTAATTAAGTACTCAGAGCATCCAGTAGATCAGAATTGTTCATGATATGTACATATGATGCATTCATACGCCTTTTCCAACATTCAAACCGGTATTTATATTGGAAAAAGTATGTTAAATATGTATGTACTTCGTAATTCTTATTGAACATGTTTTCAGAGCAATTAGAGACTTACATTGTGAAGTAAAAATGAAGGGAAAAAAGGAAACACAAGTTAAGATTCCCTAGAACTATTTGATAGTGATTTTTTTTTCTTATTTTGCTTCATATAAGTTTTATGAATATTTTAATTAAATTTCAGCTGCTATAAATAGCAGCAGCCATGCATAACACTCTGACAGTGATGTAAGACCACGCTGATGCAATCTTAAGAAGACAAGTACTTAAAGATCCTATTTAGAGTGGATTTTCTGGCACAAGATGATAGTTGGCTCATGCACTGCTCTAAATTTCCAAGGTCTGTTTGAAAAACCGCCAATGTGACATGCTCCATCTGTGAACGTGTCTCCCTCCTGATCACCTCCATGCAAAGCTGACACATTAAACAGGGCGTGCGTTCATTAGTAGCAGACGAAGCAGAGCTTTCTGAACTGCCTCCCGCAGCTTTGACACTTTCTAAGTGTGAGCTGATGCAGTGTAAGGCCTCTTGTTTGTTGTAGATCTGTCTCCTTTGTTTTTCTTTCTACTGCAGGTTTCTTTGATCTGTACGTGCACATACGTTTTTCCCCCAATTCAACTAGTTATTTTCTGTTGTTTATTCCAGATTCCTGAACTAAGATCACCACGTAGAACACATTTCCCTTTTATTCTTTGTCTCAGTTTCATATTTGGTAAAATTGGGCTGTTATTTTCCCTGTCATTTCTGTTTAGTTGGTTAGGATGTTTTACATAAAAATTGCAAAACAGGGCAGTGTCCACATCTATGAATAGTTAAAAATGTATAAAAGAAAGCCATGCATACCCTCAGCTTTATATATGTGACACAGGCAGTATCAGTTATGAAAATGCAAAAATCCTGGGGACTTTTTCAAAAAGGCTGCAGTGGTGAGACATATCTCCAAGGTTTTTAGTGACATGTGACCTTCTGTATCCTGTAATGGGGTTTGCTGCATAGACAGTTCATGCTCGAACCCAAGGATTCTGAGTGACGGGAAAATGTGCAGTTTATTCAACGTTCCTGCATGTGTTGCTCTGATACTCTCTTTTCATCATGCAGTTCTGTGTTGAAGCACAAAGGCGCCACACGATCTCTGGCAGGTGTCGTTTTGTTAAAGCATAATGCCTTTCTCAGAATGCTAACTGGTATTTTCTGGGCAGCTTTTGATACTGTGGAAACATGGGGAGCCGAAGGTTCACCGCTACCCTTACAGAAACAACAATCCCACGTGGGAACAGCGTGTCCTTCCCCCTCTGCCTTCCGCATCTCAGAGCTCTCCCTCCGGAGAACCTTCAACTGCAAAACAGGGACATTACAGAAGCAACCAGCAATATAAAATGACTTACCATGCAGTTTACCTCCAGACAAAAGTTTTTATAGCAGCAGTTACTCTGCACTGTCTACAACACCAACTGTACATTTGCCTATTTTGTCACACAGCTTGACATTTCAAGGAAATTACAGGTGTTTCTCATTACTGGGCACCTGAATGGGAGTAATGTTCTCATGGCGCAGGAAATAAATATGAATAATCATTGAAATTTGTTGTTCTTTTCATCTAGTACTTGCATGAATATGTTTGTGATTTAACGTTTTTGCCTCAGCATAAAGATATCTGTAGCACTTTGGCGCGATAACGTGTCTCACATCACCAGGAGCAGTGCTCAGCGAGCGCATCTCGACTGATGATGATTAGGGATGGTGAATTACAGATCAACCTATCCTGACTCTAATCTCTGTTCAGGCAACATGCTGCTACCGTTTCATGTTTGGATCTATCTTCTTAAGATAGACTGATAAGGGCGAAAAAATAAATAAATAAATAAATAAGATGCTAACACAGCGGGCAGAAGGATCACATCCAGCCCCACCACATAAAGAGTCTTTGCTGAAATGTCACAGATGTGACAAGTGATAATTTACAATGCTAGCTTCAGGACGGAGGACGAAGTGCTGGCACAATCTTCATCCATTAATTCTGCATGTGTGTGTGCCCCTTTATGGCGCAGAGGATGTGCAGGCTTTTGCACTGCCTTGGAACATGGAGTACATCTGCTTGACAGCATATTATGAACTATTTCTAAACACATCATTGACAAGTGTCTTAAGCTCCTGCAACTCCTTGAATGGAGAATAAATGACTGTTTCCTTTAAAAGCTTCTCAGCAATTCATGAGTCGCTATAAACACACAAACATATATATATATATATATATATATATATATATATATATATATATATATATATACATATATATATATATATATATATATACACACAAACACACACACATGTATATGTATATAGCTGTCACTGCAAATATGCATTAAAATGCATAAATACGTGAGGTATTGCGGGAGAGCTACTGTAGGTGTGAGACCACGCGGTGCAGGCACCTGCTCGTTGTGTTGAGTTCTCGCCGGCATCATGACTCCACAGTCCTGCTGTCAGCTTTTATAAACACAAGCCACTTGAAATCTGTGTTACACAAATAACATTTGCATACAGGAATTTTTCAGGTTGATGTTTTCCATATTGTAAAGGTAGCACTGTAAAAGAAAAACAAAAACTGACAGAGCTACAATTATTATGACAGATTTAGTGTACTCACGTCAGCGCTTTCCTATTACTAGATTGGACAAGTTAACGGTTTAGAAAAAGTAATCCATTAACCAAGAAAAAACAAGTTCCTGCCATGCTTTCTGCTGTTATTAGTGAATAAAATACTATTTTAAGGTCAATTCAAATAGCCGACCTCCTTTTATCCAACTGAAACCTTATTTGTTTTCACTTTTCAATAATCTGAAACCATTCATCTGTGGAAAAATGTTAAATGTGTTCATGCTTGCCGAAGTTTAAGATATTTCTTAATTACAAACTAATTAAAGGCAAATGTTTCATAGGAGGCAGTGGATCTGTTGTTAGTGGCACAGCAGCATGAACAGCAAAGTTAAAAGTTGACTATGGTTGAACAGCTAAAGTTATTATTTCATTAGACCTTGGGACACACGTGCGGTGCCCTGATTCAAGCACACAGCTATCAGCCTGGAAAATCACACGGAGATTGTGTTTACATGGTAATCGGCATTCGAATTGCACGGGTCATGATCAGGAGAATTAATCTAATTACCATTATCATTATTTTATTATCTGATTAATTGGCTGTCTTGACAAATGCTCCCCGAGGATACGCACGTGGTAAATGGTAAAATCTCAGTGAGGAAGGTTCTGGTGGAATGATCAAATTTAAACCGCTTGCCAATCAAGCCAATACACGCAACATTGTTGGCACTCACAGCAGCAGA